>NC_092740.1:15785586-16085586 GCF_047496795.1 Chiloscyllium punctatum | reverse complement strand
TCCGCAGCTACACTGGCACCAACCCCCCACCTTTTCCTCCACTACATCGATGACTGTATCGGCGCTGCCTCGTGCTCCCACAAGGAGGTTGAACAGTTCATCCACTTTACCAACACCTTCCACCCCGACCTCAAATTCACCTGGACCATCTCAGACTCCTCCTTCCCCTTCCTAGACCTTTCCATTTCTATCTCGGGCGACCGAATCAACACGGACATTTACTATAAACTGACCGACTCCCACAGCTACCTAGACTATACCTCCTCCCACCCTGCCCCCTGTAAAAACGCCATCCCATATTTCCAACTCCTTCGTCTCCGCCGCATCTGCTCCCAGGAGGACCAGTTCCAATACTGTACAACCCAGATGGCCTCCTTCTTCAAAGACCGCAATTTCCCCCCAGACGTGATCGACAGTGCCCTCCACCGCATCTCCTCCACTTCCCGCTCCTCCACCCTTGAGCCCCGCCCCTCCAACCACCACCAGGACAGAACCCCACTGGTCCTCACCTACCACCCCAGCAACCCCCATATTCAGCGTATCATCCGCTGTCATTTCTGCCACCTCCAAACCGACCCCACCACCAGGGATATATTTCCCTCCCCTCCCCTATCATCGTTCCGAAAAGACCACTCCATCTATGACTCCCTCGTCAGGTCCACACCCCCCAACAACCCAACCTCCACTCCCGGCACCTTCCCCTGCAACCGCAAGAAATGCAAAACTTGCGCCCACACCTCCCCCACCTCACTTCCCTCCAAGGCCCCAAGGGATCCTTCCATATCCGCCACAAATTCACCTGCACCTCCACACACATCATTTACTGCATCCGCTGCATTTGTTGTGGCCTCCTCTATATTGGGGAGACAGGCCGCCGACTTGCGGAACGTTTCAGAGAACACATCTGGGACACCCGGACCAACCAACCCAACCACCCCATGGCTCAACACTTCAACTCCCCCTCCCATCCACCAAGGACATGCAGGTCCTTGGACTCCTCCATCGCCAGACCATAGCAACACGATGGTTGGAGGAAGAGTGCCTCATCTTCCGCCTAGGAACCCTCCAACTACAAGGGATGAACTCGGATTTCTCCAGTTTCATCAATTCCCCTCCCCCCACCTTGTCACAGTCCCAACCCTCGAACTCAGCACCACCTTCCTAACCTGCAATCTTCTTCCTGACCTGTCCACCCCCACCCCCACTCCGGCCTATCAACCTCACCTTGACCTCCTTCCACCTATCGCATTTCCAACGCCCCTCCCCCAAGTCCCTCCTCCCTACCTTTTATCTTAGCCTGCTGGACACACTTTCCTCATTCCTGAAGAAGGGCTCATGCCCGAAACGTCGATTCTCCTGTTCCTTGGATGCTGCCTGACCTGCTGCGCTTTTCCAGCAACACATTTTCAGCTCTGATCTCCAGCATCTGCAGTCCTCACTTTCTCCTATAGCATGTATATATGCCCATTCTGTATTTGCGTTTATTTTAGTGAAGCGCTTTTGTTTTACCGTTCGGAATAATTCAGATTGTACTTTTGTTGGACACTTTAGTAAAAATGTTTATTTTGTTTCTCACAGCTGGGTGTGGGAGGTATAAAGAATGCTTCGACCTCACAAAAGAACAAATGCTTCTGGTGCCATTTAAAAATTCCCACATGATTCCCCATGGTCGAGTACATTCACCAGTCTGGCAACAGCCCAGAATAATGTGGGCTATGGCGAAAAATCTGGGACAATTGCATGAGAAGATGGTAAGATGTAGGATGTTCTTGTCCTTCCAGAGGGTAGAGATAACTTATTGTGATTTGAACACATTCCAAACATATGTCGCTGCAAAGTCCTTACTATGAATCATCATAGGTCAGCAGAATAGGAGCCTGCAAAATCATCATAATAAAAGCCTCAATATTGCAAAAATTAAATGTAAATATAGTAAGAGAATCTCTGGGACATATGAGCAATGTTTTTAACATGTAAATAGTGTGGATAGTTGATTATTCAGCGTTTGAAATGTTGTTCAATGAGTCAGAATTTAAAGTGAATTTGCTGAACTGCAATGGTGAATTTGATTGAACAATAGATGCTTTCACAATTTGACTATCCTATTTCATGTCTGATTTTCTTCTCTGTATTCTTTCATAGGTGTTACTGGCTAGACATGTATTACCCAGCCCTAACTGCCCTTGAACTGAGTGGCTCTCCAAGCCATTTCAATGGGTAGTTAAGAGTCAGCCACATCACTGTGGGTCTACAGTCACATGTAGGCCAGGCCAGATGCAAATAGCAGATTTCCTTCCCTAAAGAACATTAACGATTGTTACAATAATCAATGATAGTTTCACATAAAAGTAAAATATTGTGCGTGCTGGAACTTTGAAACGTGTTTAGTCTTTACTGATAATTATTGCATTTCAGTTCCTTACTAATCTTGTTTTAATCTTCTCCACAGCCTGCATTTCTTATAATTCTGTGTAATTTACTTCAACTATAGTTTAACACTGAAATACTGTTCTCACCATCTGACAAACAATAACTCAGAGTTATAAGAGCTAAGTGGAGTGTTAGAGAAATCATTTTCATATTGATTATAAGAACATTTTTTTAAGAATTCTTTCATGGGATTTGGTATCATTTTGAAGCCCATTATTTGTGACCATCTCTAACTGCCCTTGAAGTGAATGGCTTACTTGAAAGGGCAGTTAAGAGTCAACCACATTACTGTGGTCTGAAGTAACATGTGGGCCAAACCACGCAATCGTTAACATTTAAATAACAGCCCATGGTGATAGGAGCAAGATACTGGCATGGAGAGAGGATTGGCACAGAGTCATAGACCATCAGATATAGGAGCAGAATTAGCCATTTGCTTCACCATTCAATCATGGCTGATATGTTTCTCAAGACCATTCTCTTGCTTCCTCCCCATAACCTTTGAACCACTTATTAGTCAAGAACCTATCCATCTCTTTTAAATACACTCACTGACTTGACACCCACTGCCTTCTATGGCTGAGATCGACAGTTTCACCAGTCACTACCTAAAGAAATTCTTCCATAACTCAGTTCTGCAAGGTTGTCACTTCACTCTGAGACTGTGCCCTCAAGTCATTGTCCTCCTACAAGTGGAAGCATCTTCACCATGTTAACTCTATCCAAGCCTCTAAGTATATTTCTAAGTTTCAATCAGATATCCCATCATCCTTCTAAATTCATTGAGTACAGACCCAGTCTTATTAACTTTTCCTCATATGACAAGTTCTTTATCCTCAGGATCATTCTTGTAAACCTACTGTGGATGCCCTCCAACACCAGCTCAGCAGATATGGGGCCCAAAAGTGCTCATAATATTCCAAATGTAGTCTGTCCAGAGCCTCAGCAATACATCTCGAGTCTTGTAATCTATCCCTCTCAAAATGAATGTTAACGTTTCATTTGGCTTTCTAACTGCCAACTCAACATTACCAACTAAACTGCACATTAAACTTAAGAGGATCCTGAACTAGATCTCCCAAGTCCCTTGGTGATTCAGATTTCTGATGCCTTTCCCCATTAGAAAGTAGTCTATGCTTCTATTCTTCCTACCAAAGTGCATAATCTGACACTTTCCAACACAGTATTCCATCTGCCACTTCTTTATCCAATCTCCTAGCCACTACACTCACTACTGCCCCCTAAGACTCTTGAAGATCTGGTATGCCACTGTGTCACCCATCAAGAAAACTGATAAAAACTACCTATTCAGTTCCTCTGCCATTTCTTTGTTCCCCATTATTACTGCTTCAGCCTCATTATACAGCAGTCCAATGTCCATTCTTGTCTTCTTTTTATAGGTCAGATTTTAAAAAACTCTTGCAACCTTCTTATGTATTACTAGCTGGTTACTCTCATATTTCACCTTCTCTCCCCTTATTGCTTTTTAAAATTATCCTCTGCTGGCTTTTAAGGGCATTCCAGTCCTCTGGCTTCCCATTAATCTTCACCACAGGATACTAAAACCCAATTGAGTTTGAATTTATTATTTTGCCAATATCAAACCAATGAGATGATTCAATGTTAGGGGGGATGGGGGTATAAACTGCAGACATTTTGAAAATTGGTCAGAGAGCAACTGCTGTACAGAGAGAAACTGGAGAGAGCTAATTGTCCATTTAACATCTTACTCTCCAAGAAATTAGGAAACACTCTCTATCAAAGGCACCTTTTTATGTGAAACATATTCACAGTAAAAGAAGACGACTAACAGAGATCCTCATCTGGAAGAGTGAAGACACAGAAGAAGACAATGGCTGTGTGGTTTTGAAATTGAGTGGATGCCATTTAAATAAATGTCTTATTTGGAACAGCATATTGTTATTGAGTTGGAGGCAGATTAGATTGCCTACAGTGTGGATACAGGCCTTCAGCCCAACAAGTCCACACCGACCCTCCAAAGGGTAACCCACCCACACCCATTTCCCTCTGACTAATGCACCTAATACTATGGGCAATTTATCTTGGCCATTTCACCTGATCTGCACACATCTTTGGACTGTAGGAGGAAAACAGAGCACCTGGAGGAAACCCATGCAGATACAGGGAGAATGTACAAACTCCACACAGTCACCCGAGGCTGGGATCGAACCTGAGGCCCTGGTGCTGTGAGGCAGCAGTGCTGATCACTGAGCCACCATGCCACTCTTATAACAAGAGTTAAGAGGTATTATAATCATACAATCCCTGCAGGGTGGAAGCAGGTCATTTGGCCCAAGTCCACACGAATTGTCCGAAGAGTATCCCACCCAGACCCATTCCTCTACCCTATTACTCCACATTTCACATGACAAATGAACCTAACCTACACATCCCTGAACATTGTGGGCAATTTATCATGGCCAACTCACCTAACCTGCATATCTTTGAACTGTGGGAGAAAATCAGAACACCCGGAGGAAACCCATGCAGACATCAGGAGAATGTGCAAATTCCACACTGACAGTTGCCCAAGGCTGGAGTTGAACCTGGGTTCCTGGCGCTGAGGCAGCAGTGCTAACCACTGAGCCACCGTAAACAGTTAAGAGAAAGGGGGGCTTAGAGTTGTGAATAATTATTGTTTAATGTTCACTTTCAGAGTTAGAAATAAATTGATGTTATTTTCTTTAACTAGTGGAGTTTGGGGGCTCTCTGTCACTCATATCTTAACAGATTACGAGGTGAGGATTTTCTGGATGTTGGCTTAATTAAGAGGGGTTAACCTCCATGTCGTAACACGTTTTTCCTTTGCAGTTCTGCAACTTGACCAACACAGATTCTATGCCTTCTGACTCTAAATCATTTCTTGACTTTGGATTTAATTTCCTACTAACGCAGCAACCCTGTCCTGTGCCCATTCTTTCAATAGAACCTGCATCTGTGGATACTTAATTCCCAACCCTGATACCCTTGCAGCCATATCTCTGTCATGCTTGCCACATTTCTAAAAAAATATTCTTTTTGTACATTATGGGTGTTGATGGCTGGCCAGTATTTATTACCTGTCCCTAGTTGCCCTTGAGAAGGTGGTGGTGAACTGCCTTCTTGAACCACTGCAGTTCACCTACTGTGAGTTGTCCCACAATGCCATTAGATGGGAATTCCAGGATTTTGACCCAGTGACAGTGAAGGAATGGTGATATATTTCTAAGTCAGAATGGTGAGTGATTTGGAGGGGAACTTGAACGTAGTGGTGTTCCCATATATCTGCTGCCCTTATTCTTCTAGAAGGAAGTGGTTGTTGGTTTGGAAGGTGCTGTCTGAGGATCAATGGTGAATTTCTACAGTGCATGGTGTAGATAGATTGCTGCTCCTGAGCGTCGGTGGTGAAGGTAGAGGATGCTTGTGGATGTAGTGCCAATCAAGTAGGCTGTTATGTCTTAGATGGTGTCAGGCTTCTTGAGTGTTGTTGACGCTGCACCCATCCAGCCAATTTCAATCTGTACTACAAGCTCATTAAAAGCTTGTTTGTATATAGTGTGCATTTATGTACACCACCCTCAGTCATAGCTTCAAAGTAATAGAAGCAGGGGTAGGCCATATCTATTGTCTCAGCTCCTCCTACTTGCACTATTCCCACAATTCTTAATTCCCCTACCATGCAAAAACCCATCCAACTGTATCTTAAGTATATTTAATGAAGCTGCCTCTACTGCTTCCTTGAGCACAGAATTCCATAGATACACTATTCTCTGGGAAAAGCAGTTTCTCTTCATCTCTGTCCTAAATCTACTCCCTCTAATCCTGAAGCCTGTCCCCAGTCCTAATCTCACCCACCAGCAGAAACAATTTGCCTGACTTTATCTTATCTAACCCCTTCATAATTTTATGTTTCTATAAGATCCCCTCTTATTCTTCTAAATTCTAGTGAGTACAGTCCCAGGTGGCTCAACCTCTCCTCACAGGTCAACCCCCTCATCTCTGGAATCAACCTGGTGAAATCCCTCCGAAGCCAGTTTATCCTTCTTCAAGTAAGGAGACCAAAACTGCACAGAATACTCCAGTTGTGGCCTCACCAATACCTTGTATAATTGCAGCAGAACCTCCCTGCTCTTAAATTCAATCCCTCTAGCAATGAAAGCCAATATTCTATTTGCCTTCCTGAGTACTTGTTGCACCTGCAAATGAACTTCCAGCAATTCATGTACGAGCACTCTTAAGTCTCTGCATAACATCTTGCTGCAATCTTTCATCATTTAAATAATACCCTGATCTATTATTTTTACTTTACATTTACCAACACTGTACTCCATCTGCAAGACCGTTGCTCGCTCACTTAACCTATCTAAATCTGTCTGCAGGCTCTCCACATCTTCTGCACAGTTTGCCTTTCCACTCAATTCAATGTCATCAGCAAACTTGAATATGTTACACTCGGTCTCCTCTTCCACACCATTTATATATATCATGAACAGTTGTGGGTCCAACACTGACCCCTGCAGCACTCCGCTCACCACTGATCTCCAACCAGAGAAACATCCATTTATCCCAACTATCTGCTTTCTACTGGTTAACCAGTCCTCTATCCATGGTAGTAAATTCTCTGTAATTCTATGCATTCTTATCTTATGGATGAGTCTTTTATGCGGCACCCTATCGAAAGTCTTCTGGAAAGCCATGTATACACCTCTTCCCCTACATCCACTGACAGTACCCCCTTCTCACAGTTGTTTCCTTAAATGCTGTGCCTGAAGTTACATTCTTATTTTAATTCATTCATGGGATAAGGGTGTCCCTAGCTAGTCCTGCATTTATAGCCCATCCTAGACAGCAGTTAAGAGCTCACTATGTTATTGTAGATATGGAGTCATGTGTAGTCCAGGTCACGTAGGAACAACAGTTTCCTTTCCTAACGTACATTAGTGAACCAAATGAGTTATTTTGACAATCAGCAATGGTTTCACTGTCTTCATTAGACTCCTAATTCCAGATTGGTATTGAATTCAAATTCCACTGAGATGAGTTTCGAACATTAGCTGTATCTCTGGATTAACAGTCCAATGATAATACCACTAGACCATGGCCTCCAACTAACCCTTAATCCCTAGCCTCCTGACCCTTTCCATACTCTCAGTCCTGCTACTTGTTCTGGAAACTTTAATAACCTCTGCTGAGCGCTCCCCTCTTTTACCCTTTTCCACTCAATTGAACCGCCCCCCAAAGTTATTCAAATCGTCAGTCCCATCAGAACATCTCCCTCCTTCCCAAGTACTGGTACTAATATCCCATGAACTCAAACCCATTTCTCCAAAATCAATCTTTGAGCCATGTGTTTACTTCTTTAATCTTGCTGACCCATTGCTAATTAGCTCATGGCTCAGGTAGTAAGCAGGAATTATTATCTTTTTCGTTCTGCTTTTCAATTTAGCCCCTAGCTGCACATATTCCCTCAGCAGATCCTCTTTTCACCAATGTTGTTGATACCTACATGGGCCATTCCAACTGGATCTTTCCCCTCCCACTTCAAGGTCCTCTGCAGCCCAGATGAGATATCCTGAACCCGTGCACTAGGCAGACAACATACCCTTCGGGACTCTCAAAGAACAGTGTCCATTCCCCTGACTATACCATCTTCGATTACAACTACATTTCTCTTTTCTACCCATCTTAAATGGCTCCCTGCAGAACAGTGCCTACAAACCTTGCTTTCATCAACACAATGAGCAAGAATCTCAAAACTATTAGACAAGCTCAAGGAGTGAGATGCCTTCAGCACTACCTCTTAGATTCCTCCACCTGTCTCGCTCATAGTCACACCCTCCTATCCCTGACTACTCACCAAATTCAAGGTAACTAATCTAAGAGGTATGACCATCTCCTGAAACTACCTCTACCACGCCTTCAGGCAGTGGGTTCCAGATATCTATCATCATCTCGGTGAAAGAATTTTTCTGAAACCTCCTCTAAATCTGTAAAAAAAGTTTACATCAAAAGTACATTTTTTTATACAAGATTAATGCTCCAACCATGGCTAACAATGGAAATCAAAAGAAAAAGTCTAGAAAGTTGCTAAGTATGAAATCTGAAGATTGTGAAGTTCATAGAATTCTACACACAAAGACCAAGAAAAAGATTAAGAGGAATAATAGAATAAGAATAATTGCATTGTAAAAGTTTCTCAGTATGTAAAAATGTAAAGATTAGCAAGAGCAAATGGTTTTATTCATAGAATCCCGAAGTGTGATTTGGCCCATCAAGTCTGCATTGACTCTCTGAAGATCATCCCACCTAAACTCCATAAACCACATTTGTTATGGTTAACCCACCTAGCCTATACATCAGGGTAATTTAGCATGGCCAATACACCTAACCTGCACATCTTTGGACTGTGGGAGGAAATAGAAGCATTCAGAGGAAACCCACATAGACACAGGAAGAATGTGCAAACTCCACACAGACAGTTGCCCAAGGCTGGCCTCGAACCCGGGTCACTGGTGCTGTGAGGCAGCAGTGCTAACCACTGAGCCACCTAAAAATACATGATTGCATTAGATTCACTTTCAAAAAAAAAATCGGATTTAAAAATTGAGTTCAATTTTCACCATTTGTTATTTTGGTATTCAAATCCATACCCTCAAAAAGGTTGGAGAAGTGTTCTGGATTACAAGTTTTGTAATATTACCACCATGCCACCACCGCTTCCCCTTCATTACAGCTAGAGTCAGTAGAATTTAAAATGGGGCATAAGGGTTTTCCAGCAACCTAAGCAAATAGTTTGGGTTGAATTTTTTTGGTGAAGTATCAGCTTCAACATCGAAAATAGGTGCAGGAATAGGCCATTTGGCTTTTCGTTATGATCATATTTGATCTTCCAATTCAATACCCTGCTTCTGCTTTTTCCCCATATTCTTTGCTTCTGAAATAACTGCACAGAGGTCAGTATCCATCACCAAGTCACCCTTTATTTACATGTGCACAGTATATGAGCTCTGATCAGCCAGCTCAAAGTCACTCTCTTGACTGAGCAGACCTTCTGAATTAGGGCTTTTGCCCGAAACATCAATTTTCCTGCTCCTCTGATGCTGCTTGACCTACTGTGCTTTTCCAGCACCACACTCTCAATTTCTCAATTCTTTTCTCTTGTTTGGTTTGGTTTTTAACAAAAAAAACCTGCAGATGCTGGAATCCAAAATGGACAGGCAGGACGCTGGAAGAACACAGAAAGCCAGGCAGTTTGGAGAAATCCAAGGAGGTGGAGAAGTCGACGTTTCAGGTGTAACCCTTCTTCAGGACTGGGGGTGGGTGTGGGGGAAGCTGCAGATAAAGGGGGTGGCGGGGGTGATGTGGGGATAGGTGAAGTGGTAGAGGGTATGACCTGGTTGGTCAATGGGAGGAATTAATCCAGTTGGTGGCACAGGGCAGTGGAAGGGATGGGGAGGGGCTGGGGAGTTGGGGAATGGGGAGAGAGGTTATTTGAAATTGAAGAACTCAATGTTGAGTCCTCTGGGCTATAGGCTGCCCAGGCGGTAAATGAGGTGTTCTTCCTCCGATTTGTGCTGTGGTGGCAATGGAGGAGGCCAAGATTCCCAACCACTCCCTTTTCAACATGACCATCCTTGGCCTCCTCCATTTCCAAAATGAACCACAGTGCAAATTGGAGGAACAACACCTCATCTTCCACCTCCCCAGCCCCTGACTCCCTTCCCTGCCCTTTCCCATTCCTTTCACTGCTCCCTGCCCCCAACTGGATTCATTCCTCCCATTGACCAACCAAGTCATACCCTCTACCTGTCTTCACCTATCCCACCACCACCCTGCCCCTGCCACTCCCTTTATTTGCACCTCCTCTCACACCTACCCCCAGTCCTGAAGAAGGGTTACATCTAAAATGTCGACTTCTCCACCTCCTGATGCTGCCTGGGTTGCTGTGGTCTTCTAGCCTCCTATCTGTCTACTTTGGTTTAGTTTTTCCTATCTGTCTACTTTGGTTTGGTTGTCAGCAGTAATGTGGTAAAAGCTGCTGAACCCAAAGAATCAGGTCCAGGTTGGTACTCTCTCTCTGAGTTCTCTCCTGTGAAAATAGAAACTAATTAAAGAAGAAATAACTAAAGAAGAAATACTTGCAGAACCGCAATGGTCTGGTACACCGTTCCCGGAAACAGCGATCTCTGCATGTGCATGTGCAGAACACAAGACACCGCCTTTCCAGGCTTTTTTTGTACCCGCCATCCAGACTATAAAAACTGTTGTTCTGAGAAAGACAGCATGGTTAAGTCCCGCGGTTAGAGTCAGAATCACGCTGCCCCTCCCAAAAGCTTTTGATTGAATAAATTTGATTGACATGCTTCTAAATTTGAGTTTTATTAATTTTACTACAACAAATTGGCGCTGCGAGCAGGGTCCTGTTCATGGTCCTGGGTAGGATGGCCACCTCCCAGGAGTCGGGGCAGGATATCGAACAAAAGCAGGTCAAACTACAGAAGCTGATGAAGGGCTTTTGCCTGAAACATCGATTTTCCTGCTCCTTGGATGCTGCCCGACCTGCTGTGCTTTTCCAGCACCACTCTGATCTAAACTCTGGTTTCCAGCATCTGCAGTCTCACTTTTGCCAAACTACGGAAGCTATTCATCTGGTAAGAGTGAATGAGAGAGTGTCTGTCATGTGGCTCTGAATTGAGTCATACTCAGATGCCAGTGTGATTTTTCCTGCCTGAGATAAAGGCCTAGACTAAATAAGCGGGATACAGGGAAATGATTGCTCCCTAAAATAGGTATCGCTGGACTCCGACAGGAACGATTCTGGGTGAGATGCGGCGGGTGGGAAAACACGCAGCAGTCATGGCTGGTGTGTAAACGCGATCGATCGACAGAGGATCTGTGAGTATCTGTGTTATTGCAGGACAGGGAAATCAATGGGGACCCCCAGCGTTTCTCATTAACCAATATATGATAGACAGATTCATTAGACTCATTAGATGAGAAAGACCCTAGATCAACAGCAAAATTGACCCTTGGGTGAAAAGAAAAATAAGACCATCAACAGTTTTTGGTCCATCGACTGGCTGGCCTCATAGGTCAGACTGTGGAATCCACAAAGAAAGAGACCAAGGAAAAACAAATGCTTCAATTCCAACTGAGGGAACTAGAAAAAAAAATCATTTCCTACAGGATAGTCAGTAGGATTCATTGCCACCTTTTAATACCCGGGAGGGCCCGGTCGCACCGCCTGAACTATCGATGACCCTCCTGAGGAAATTAATTTGGCCCTGGCGACTCACAGTAGGGAAGGAGCAAACACAAATGCAAAATATAAGCAGTTTACACCAGGTGAATTGCAGTAGATCTTAGCTTCCCTGGGTCGCTTACAGCCCCGCAGTAAAACTCAAAGTTTTGGCTGAATTAGATACCATCTGGGTGGGCCACCAAATATATTTAAGGGACATCCACCAACTGGTCCAGACTGCATGCCCTCAGGACAAGTGGTGTCTATTATCTGACGGGTCTGACATAGCCGATGCTGCACACCAACGAAGTCAAGATTATAGGAGAGGCAGATGGACCCAGGGCACCCCTATTAAAGCAGATATAAAAGATCAGCAGGAGCCCTTCAGCAAAATTAAGGCCAAAATCCAGCATGTTTTGGGGAAACCGCCTACCAATTTGGCAAAAATAACAAACACCAAACAACAGAAGAGGGAGGGCACTTCTGAATTTGGGGAATGACGTTTAGGGTCTACCAAGAATGCTCAGGGACTCCCCAGACAGTTCGTTCTGACTGAGCATTTATTAAGGCTTTCAAGGAGGGGCTGTCTCCTGTGTACCAGGCAGTCCTAGAAATGGGGGTTGTCATTCTCTAAGACTATGAGGCCCTGGTAGACTGGGCAACAGGTGTTAAGGAGAACACAGGAAGAAAACCCCCTGTGCGCGTAAAGCTGGAAAACCAAGGCACAGTCACAAAGACATAATCCAGACCCATGTGTCACAATTGTGGCAAGATGGGCCACTTTGCTTGGGATTGTATGGGGAGGAAACAGAGCAACAGGAAGCCCACTTGTGTCTGTCAGTACTGTGGCAAAAGGGGCCACTCTGAAGAACTTGTTTGGAAACCAACAAACAACGAGAATACATCAGACTGACTTCCGGCAGCCCCCATGGGCACAGATGATAAAGAGGGAAGGATTTATATATCTGCACTGATAGGGGGCAGACAGTGTGAGATGCTAGTGGGCACAGGAGCTTCCATATCTATTACTCACCTACCCCTGTCCACAAATAACAAAATGATTTACATGAAGGGGATTAATGGACAATGAACCCCTGCGTACTCTAATAGAAATCAATAACCTGTATATACCAATACGATTTTATGTATGCAAAAATAATGAAGGAACTATTATGGGAAATGATTTAATGCAGGAGTACAAAATCCTTTTAAACTGTGGGAAGGGCAAATTAATCTGGCACCATCCCAATGGGAGAAAGGAAAAAATGGGGACTTATGTGAACCACTTGATCACTGCCCAAGTCGCATCCTCTATGGGATGCGATTGGCCGCAAGAGGATAATGGTTTTAGTGCCTCCGTCCCAGGGGTATGGGTGTAGACTAAATGAGAACCTTTTTCCACTAATGAAGTCAGCTGTTACTAGGGGACACAGCTTTAAATTAAGGGGTGGTAGGTATAGGACAGATGTTAGGGGTAGATTTTTTACTCAGCGGGTTGTGAGTTCATGGAATGCCCTGCCAGTAGCAGTGGTGGACTCTCCCTCTTTATGGTCATTTAAGCGGGCATTGGACAAGCATATGAAGGTTATTGGGCTAGTGTAGGTTAGGTAGGCTTGGTTCGGAGCAACATCGAGGGCCGAAGGGCCTGTACTGCGCTGCATTTTTCTATGTTCTATGTTCTAGATATAGGCTTGATCAAAATTGACCACGTAGTTGTGGAGAGTCCGGAACACAAGCCGCACCGCCAATACCCCATAAAACCTGAAGCCGGAAGGGCAGTTGTGGAAATTGTGAAAGGATTAGTAGACAGGGAAATTCTCCGAGATACTACAAGTACTACTAATTCCTTCACATGGCTGGTCAGTAAACTGATGAAAGTTACCATCTCACAACTGATGATACGACCCTCAACAGGGTCACTCCTAAATTACACCCTACAGTCACCAGTCCATCCACAATCTTAAATGGACTCTCCCCAACCCACAAAATATTTACTGTACTGGGTATTGCGAATGGATTCTGGTCTACCCCCTCCATTGTGACTCCCAAGATAAGTTTGCATTTACTGTCGGGGAAAAACAGTATACTTGGACCAGACTTCCCCAGGGATTCCATAATAGCCCAGCTATCTTTCACCGTGTAATGACTGAGATACTCAAGGAGATTGACCTGCCTCACAGCAGTATGATACTCCAATATGTTTACGACATCTTCCTGGCTTCTGAATCCAAACCAAGACATCAGGAGGTACTATTCTTAGTCCTGAAGCACTTACAGGACAGAGGGTTAAAAGCCAGCCTGAAGAAAGCTCAAATTGGTAAAATGGGTTCTTGGGACATTTAATTGTCCCAATACACAATTAATCCCAAAACACGAAAGAAATGCCTACAGACAGGAAGACAGCTATACAACAAATGCCACTGCCCTTGACAGTCCATGGTGTGAGAAAGGTCTTGGACTTGTTTAATTACTGCAGGAATTTTTTCTCCCTGAGTTTGCCCAAGTTGTCGAACCCATACAACGATTGGTAAAAGGGGGTAAATCTGCAACGGAGCGCATTGGCTGGGTTCCAGAGCAAGATAACTCCTATACAAAACTAAAAGAGGAGTTAATATCAGCACTGGGACTGGGATTACCAGATGCTAGTAAAGGCTTCCACATTTACTGCAACTAAGTGGGAGGTTTTTACTTGGCAGTAGTAACCCAGCTCCATGGCGATAAAAGTGACCTACAGGGTACTACTTTACTGCTGAGGGTCCTCTAGTGAACGGCTTGCCCAGATGCTTTAGACTGTGCAGTGTGAGCTGTGAGGGTCAGTGAGCCTATTGTGATGACAGGGAATATAGTCTTGCATATCAAACACACCCTCGTAGAAATGTTAAATATGGGAAAATTATGCAAGGTTTCTAACATGAGAAGGGCAAAATGGGAGGCTGTTCTTCTGCCAGCAACCAAATCTATCACCATGGTACGAGATACCTGGGAAAACCCCGCGGAAGGAATTTAGGCAATTGTGAACCATATGCATGTGGGAATGTGGACAATGAAGTAAAGGAAAGCAGGATAAAGCATGGAGCCACCAGATGAGACCCTGTTTGTGGATGGCTCATGGAAATATGTAGACAGTTCACCACGAATGGGATGGGCAGTAGTGAACCCGGAACTATGAGCTGTCTGAGCGGGGACAATAGGAGGTCTGTCAGCCCAGGTGGCGGAGTTAATGGCCCTCACCCAGGCCTTCATGGAGGCGACAGGGAAGAGAGTTAACGTTTACACTGATAGTAGATATGCATTGAGGATTGCCCACGATTACATGACTGTTTGGGGAAGGCGGGATTTGTCACTACAGAGGGTACCCCTGTCAAGCATGGGCAGATAATAAAGACTTTACTGGAGGCCAGTGAACCCCCAGCAGAGGGTGCAACGTTGAAGGTGAAGGCCCACCAGAGGGAACCAGATAAACAGACTGCCGAGTGGCACGTTTTTAAGGGGAACCAGGCTGCTGACAAAGCTGGGCTTATGCCCGAAACGTTGATTCTCCTGTTCCTTGGACGTTGCCTGACCTGCTGCGCTTTTCCAGCAACACATTTTCAGTGCTGACAAAGCTGCTCAATCAGCCCGAGACAGATGACATCTATCCTTTGTCTGCCAACTTTGCTGAGGATAAGTATTACCCAATTGCACACTGACACCACTGAGGGTAAATGCACCCGGTGGAAGGCGCAGGGGGCCACACCAAACGAGAAAGGCGTCTGGAGTTTGAATGACAAGGCCCTGGCCCACGTGTGCATTCAAGATACTCTTATGCAATTACACCATGGCATTACCCATGTGGAGTGTAATGCTATGATAATCAGCATCGGGGAGGAATGGTGGTGGAAGAGATATTGCTCGATTTTAGCACAACCCAGGCATACCCATCAAAATTAGAATGGGGCAGCAGCCACGCCTAAAGAGGCTCTGGGATCTCTTCTCCAATCCCATGGGAACACGGATGCCTGGTGATTATGGACCAATTCACCAGATGGGTTGAGGCCTACTCTACCCAGAGCTGCTCAGCTAACATTGTTACAAGGATTTTAGCTGAGGAGGTAATTTCCAGGTGGGGTTGCCATCCCAGATTGACTCTGACCAGGGGACCATTTTACTGGAAGAGTTGTAAAAACCATGTCAGCTGATGGGCATTGAACAGAAATTTCATATATCCTACCATCCACAAAATTCTGGCATGGTGGAGGGAATGAACAGAACTCTTAAAACCTTCCTTGCTAAGGCCATGCAGGACTCTGACAAAAGCTGGACTGAGGTCCTGCCTGCTATACTCATGCGACTCTCGTTCACCACAAGTTGATCGACTTGTTTGACCACTTATGAGCTGATGACAGGTAGGGCAATGCAATTGCCTGAGTCCATCATTATTGAGGGTTTTGATGTTGGCCCTCACTGCGATAGAATATGTCGTTTTGTGCTCAAATTGAGCACCCAGCTGAAGGAGATGCGCAAAACAGTCAGGGACAAACAGGAGGGCCAGGCTAAATAGAGGCAATTAGAGGATTGTCCAGAGGTCCTATTAGCAGTTAGTAAGGCTATGGTTAAGATTCTACCTGTTAAACCTGGCTTTGCCCCTAAGTGGAATAGTCCCTTTGAGGTTATCATTAGCAGTGACATGTGCGCCTGTATTGACATGCGAAGGAAGGTGATCTGGAACACTGGTCACAACTGAAGAAATATACAGACACCGGTTGATGATCCTCACACTCTGCTTTCTTTTCAGACTGACTCCTCTTGAGGCCTGCTGATGTTGTTTGCGTGTGTGTGGTTGTTGCGAATGGACCAAGAGCACAGGCTGTTGCGCGAGGGTGGTATAGCCTTTGGACCATTGTATAACTCCGGTCGGTAAGCTCCGGGATGTTTCTATTTATTTTTGCCTTCGCCCTTTGCCTAGTAGGCATTATGGGGGAGCACCAAAGGAATTGTGCTGACCTTGGTACTGTTCACCGGAGTAGGGGCGGGTTACATATTAATACTTACCTATACTTGTCCCATATGCACACACAGCAAAATAACATCACGGGAGGGGGTAGGTCTGACAGAGGATCTCACAAGTTATTCATGCAAGGCCCTGACCAGACCATTTATGCTGCCAATGATAAGGTCACCTGGGAGACCACAGGTTATAACACGCAATACTATAAAAACTTGTTCCAGCCTCACTACAAGTTGGTCGACTTATTTGACCACTTATGAGCTGATGACAGGTAGGGCAATACAATTGCCTGATTCTGGATTAGTGGTGCTGGAAGAGCACAGCAGTTCAGGCAGCATCCAAGTAGCTTCGAAATCGACGTTTCGGGCAAAAGCCTTTTCTGCCCGAAACGTCGATTTCGAAGCTACTTGGATGCTGCCTGAACTGCTGTGCTCTTCCAGCACCACTAATCCAGAATTTGGTTTCCAGCATCTGCAGTCATTGTTTTTACCACCAATGCAATTGCCTGAGTCCATCATTTTGGTTTTAATGTTGGCCCTCACCGCGATAGAATATGTCGCTATACGTTGCAGAACCATTTGGCCCTTGACTATTTGCTAGCGGCACAAGGTGACACCTGTGCTGTTATTGGCCCCAAGTGCTGCATATACATTCTAGATGCCTCGGACAATATAACGAACCAAGCTGATCACATCCACCTGGAGGCTGATAAGATCCAGCAGGAAGGAAAACAGTTTTATGATTATAATCCCCCAGGGTGGCTAGGATAGCTACAAGGTAGATCTTGGGGCTCATACCTTTTGCATGCCTTCATCATGTTCATTCGTATTGCCATCACTTGTTGCATTGTTATGGCTATTCTTAACTCACGTTGTAAAGTTTTGACAGCGAGAATTATGCCGGGTGCTAGCCTCCATGTTGAGTTGCCTGGGAGTCATCCCCTTTTCTGGCCTCACTGATGATTACTTCATGTAGGTGGCCTGTTCGCCATGCTTCCGCATGTCTCGGGCCACGGGGTGGGGGAACTGAAAACAGAAACTAACTAAAGAAGAAATAACTAAAGAAGAAACACTTGCAGAACACAATGTCGTGGTATGCCGTTCCTGGAAACAGCGATCTCTGCAGAACACAAGAAACCGTCCGTCATGGGCTTTTATAGTCATGCAGACTACAAAAACCGCTGTACCTGTTGCTCTGAGACAGATGACGTGGTCAAGCCCTGCTGTTAAGTTCAGAATCACACTGCCTCTCCCAAAAGCTTTTGATTTAATAAATTTGACTGACTTGCTTCTAAGTTGACATAAGCAGGGAAGATGTGTTGGGTAGGCTAGAGGTTATTAAGGTGGACAAATCCCCAGGACCAGATGGGATCTATCATAGGTTGCTGAGGGAGGCGAGAGAGGAAATAGCTGGGCCCTGACAGATATCTTTGTGGCATCCTTAAATACAGGTGAGGTGCCGGAGGACTGGAGGGTTGCTTATGTTGTCCCCCTGTACAGGAAGGGTAGTAGGGATATTCTGGGTAACTACAGACCAGTGAGCCTGATGTTAGTGGTGGGAAAGTTGCTGGAGAAGGTACTGAGGGATAGGATCTATTTATATTTAGAAAAGAATGGGCTTATCAGTGATAGGCAACATGGCTTTGTGCGGGGGAGATCGTGCCTCACCAACTTAATAGAGTTCTTTGAGGAAGTGACCAAGTTGATAGATGAAGGAAGGGCTGTTGATGTCACATATATGGACTTTAATAAGGCATTTGATAAGGTTCCCCATGGTAGACTAATGGAGAAAGTGAAGCCACATGGTGTGCAGGATGTTCTAGCTAGGTAGATAAAGAACTGGTTGAGCAACAGGAGACAGAGAGTAGTAGTTGAAGGGAGTTTCTCGAAATGGAGAAAGTTGACCAGTGGTGTTCCACAGGGATCAGTGTTGGGGCCACTGTTGTTTGTAATATACATAAATGATCTGTAAGAGGGCACTGTTGGTATGATCAGCAAGTTTGCAGATGACACAAAGATTGGTGGAGTAGCAGAAAGCGTAAGGGACTGTCAGAGATTACAGGAGGATATAGATAGACTGGAGAGTTGGACGGAAAAGTGGCAGATGGTTTTCAATCCAGACAAGTGTGAGGTGATGCATTTAGGCAAGACTAATTCTAGAGCGAATTATACAATGAACGGAAGAGCCTTGGGAAAAGTTGATGGGCAGAGAGATCTGGGAGTGCAGGTCCATTGTACCCTGAAGTTTGCTTCACAGGTGGATAGAGTGGTCAAGAAGGCATATAGTATGCTTGTCTTCATTGGACGGGGTATTGAGTATAAGACCTGGCAAGCCATGTTAAAATTGTACAAGACATTTGTTTGGCCGCATTTAGAATACTGTGTACAGTTCTGGTCGCCATATTACCAAAAGGATGTGGATGCTTTGGAGAGGGTGCAGAGAAGGTTTAAGAGGATGTTGCCTGGTATGGAAGGTGCTAGCTATGAAGACAGGCTGAGTAGGTTAGGTTTATTTTCATTAGAAAAAAGGAGGTTGAGGGGGGACCTGATTGAGGTTTACAAAATCATGAAGGGTATAGACAGGGTGGATAGAGGCAAGCTTTTTCCCAGGGCGAAGGATTCAATAACAAGAGGGCACACTTTCAAGGTGAGAGGTGGAAAGTTTAAGGGGGATACATGCGGTAAATACTTCACACGGAGGGTGGTGGGCGTTTGGAATGCATTGCCAGCAGAGGTGGTAGAGGCAGGCACAGTAGATTCATTTAAGATGTATCTGGACAGATGCATGAGTAGGTGGGGAGCAGAGGGATACAGATGCCTCGGAATTGGGCAACAGGTTTAGACAGTACATTTGGATCGGCTCAAACTTGGAGGGTCGAAGGGCCTGTTCCTGGGCTGTAAATTTTCTTTGTTCTTTGTTCTAAATTTGATTGACTTGCTTCTAAATTTGAGTTTTATTAATTTTACTACAACATCTGTAAGACCCTGTGTGTGATTTTACTTTTTGTGCAAAGGGGTGTTTATGGGGATTGTTACAAGCATTTGGAACAGCATCTTTAAATTGGCATAATCTGTTGGGTTTTCTGATAGATTAACTTATTCTGTCTTCTGTTCTCTTTTGTTTACATTTCATTCAGTAAAGAAAATTCAGTTTTATTTTAAACATTTGTTTTGAGGCGGTCTGGCCTGGTCCATAACAGATTCTTCGTGGGATTTGTTCAATAGTTTCAAATTGGGATTGGGTTACTGGGCTCGAAGGCAGCGAGTGATAGGTGTTCGTTCTTTTTTGTTCCGGGTGTTGAATTTGGTTGTTTAAACAGTGCATGGGATAGCAATGGTTCTTTCAGTCACCAGAGTTTTCTGGGGATCTTGCAAAACGTGATTAATGCCAAGTTGCTGGAATTAACAGACAAGCTGGAGCTGGAGCTGCCTCCTTCTGTGATGAAAGGAGAGATAATTACAGCAATAGCTCAGCATTTAAACTTGCTGGAAACACCATCAGAATCTTTACAGATGGCTAAAATTCAATCGAAAATGAAGCAACTTGAGTTAGAGGCAAAAGTCAAAGAAAGGGCAACAGAAATGAAACAGGTTGAATTGCAATTAAAAGCAGAGGAAAGAGAAAAAGAGAAAAATAGAGAGAAGAAAGGAAGAAAGACAGGGAGAAAGAGAGGGAGCTTGAACTTCAGAAACTGGCACTTAGACAGGAGTTCAAAAATCCACTTCCTGAAGTAAGGAGAACTCGCTTCGAAGAACAGAGAGTTAAAACAGCAGGATTAGCAGCTGGGATGGCTAATGATTATGAGTTCGTCCATAAATCAAAGTTTGGCTTCCAAAATCAATTTCAATCCATGAGGGATAGAAATTGGGGAAAAGAGAAATCTTCACGTGGAAAGGGAAAGGTAGGACTTAGTGAAGATCATAAGGATAACTTACCACAGGGTAAAAAGGAAACCCTTGAAGGGGACAGAGAAGTTAAAAAGCTGTGGTGTTTTCACTGCAATAAGGTAGGCCACATGAAATCACAGTGCTGGTGGATTAGGAAAAGCATTGGGAGGCCAGATGTAGGAAAACAGGATAAACCAGTGAATTTTGTTGGAGTGGTAACAGAAAGCACAGTGGAGGCTAGAAAGCTGCACCAGAATATACAACCTGGTCAGAAGTTGGTTAAGAGGATGTGCCAGATCTTCTTAAATCCTACACCTGCAAAGGTAAAGAGGAGCAGCAAGTGAAGAGGTTACAATATTAAGACACACAGGATCCTCTCAATCTGTGATGTTGAAAGATGAGGATATATGTACTTCAGAAGGACTATTGCCAGAAAAGGTACTAATAATGGGAATTCACGGTGAGACAAGAAGTGCTCAATTATGTAAAGTGAGGTTAGAGTGTTCAGTGAAGAGTGGAGAAGTCCTGGTAGGAGTACTGGAAAAAACTCTCAATTCCAGGATTACAATTTGCCCTTGCTAATGATATAGCTAGTTCACAGGAAGGAGTGCTGCCTACTGTGGTTGAAAAGCCAGTGGAAACTCAGGTAACTGAACTATTGCAGGACACAGACCCTGAGAATTTTCTTGATGTTTGGTAACAAGGTCACAAAGTCACCAGTTGAAACAGGAGAGATCAAAGAGTACAATTAAGAAAGTTGAATTGGAATTAGCAGAGACCCTGTTGATCAGATGGTTGATACAAACCAGGAGCAAATAGATGACACAGCAGACATCTTCAGCTCAGATAAATTAACTGAGTTATAGTAGAAAGATGAAAATTTAAAGCAATTATGGATGTAGGTTTGCTTGCTGAGCTAGAAGGTTCATTTTCAGATGTTTCATCACCATACTAAGTAACATCTTCAGTGAGCCTCCGGACAAAGCTTCAGCTGCAGGGTCACTGAAGATGTTACCTACTATGGTGATGAAATGTCTGAAAATGAACCTTCCAGCTCAACGAGCAAACTTACATCCAGAACCTCAACCTGAGCTACAAATCTTCTCAAAACTCATTAAAGCAATTGTATCAAAAGATATACATGGAAAAATAATCCAAATGTATCCTTGCATGTTATTATCATAAAAATGATGTCTTAATGAGGAAATAGAGACCATCGCATATTCAGGCAGAGGGTTACAAATGCTTAGGAATTGACCGACAGATTTACACAGTACAATTGGATCGGCTCAGGCTTGAAGGGCCGAAGGGCCTGTTCCTGGGTTGTAAATTTTCTTTGTTCTTTCTATGAGAAATGGGCAGAAGTTCATCAAGTCATATTGCCAGTGAGTTATAGAAAGGAGGCGTTGCGAGTGGCCATGAGGGGATAATTTAGGAGTGAGAAAAACACAAGCTAAAATACAAAAACATTTTTACTGGCCTGGACTGCACAAGGATGTTGTGAATTTTGCCTGATGTGTCATACATGTCAAGTAATTGGAAAACCGTAGGCAGTAATAAAACCTGCATCTTTGATACTTGTTCTTGCATTTGAGGAACCTTTCACAAGAGTCTTAATTGATTGTGTAGGACCCCTACCTAAAACAAGAAGTGGGAATCAGTATTTGTTAACAATAATGGATGTGTCTACAAGATTTCCAGAGGCTATTCCATTATGCAATATCATAGCTGAAAGGGTTGTAGAGGAATTATCAATTTTTTCAATAGAAGCGGACTACCGATAGATGTACAATCAGATCAAGGGTCAAAGTTGACATCGAAATTATTCAAGGAAGGTATGGACAACTTATGAATAAAACAATTCAAATCTACTGTGTACTATCCAGAGTTGCAGGAAGCACTAGAAAGGTGGCATCAGACATTAAAGACCATGTTGAGGGCTTATAGTCAAGACTATCCAGATGATTGGGGTAAGTTAATTCTGTGCGTTTTTGCAATCAGAGACGTACCAAATAGATCGACCAAATTCAGTCTATTTGAATTAGGTTTTCGGCATGAAATGAGAGGACTGCTAAAATTCATTAAGGAGAAATTGTAAGCCAGAAGTCAGAGACCACATATTTGGACTATGCGGCAAATTTTCAGGAACGATTAAATAGAGCAGGGGGAGTTGGCTAGACTGCATTTAAAGGTATCACAGCATACAATGAAACAGAAAGCAGACAAAAAATCAAAAACTCACAATTTCACTATCGGAGAAAAGATGTTAGTGTTACTTCCAGTGATAGGTGAAGCTTTAAAAACAAGCTTTAGTGGAAAGGAAATTGAGTGAGGTAACCTATTTGATAAGGACTCCAGACAGAAAGAAATCTCAGACTGTGAATATGCTCAAAAGGTATTTTGACAGGGAAGACAAAGGAGACTGTCTCATTGGGTTACAACACAGAGTGAAGAACCAAGTTCAGAAGATTCTGGATTGGACACTCATCAAATTAAATTGGACAATGAGGAAGTTGTCAAAAATTGGCATAAATTACCAAGTTACCTTCCTGAGGAAAATCAAAATGACCTGCAAGAGTTATTACTATCACATGGAGAGATATGTGGGAATAAGCTGGCAAGTATGAAACTAATTATGCATGATGTAGATATAGGAGATACTGTTCCAAATAAGCAACATCCTCATAGGTGTAACCCTCTAAAGTTGGCACAGCTTTAAAAGGACATTGAACACATGCTCCAAGACTACATACTTAAAGTGAGTTATAGTGACTGGAGCTCACCCATAGTAATGGTGCCAAAACTAGATGGTACCCAATGGTTATGTGTGGACTATCACAAAGTCAATGCAATTACAAAGACTGATGCATATCCGATTCCGTGTTTGGAAGATTGTGTTGAAAAGGTGGGATAAGCAACTTATATTTCTAAGTTGGACTTGATCAGAGGATACTGGCAGGTACTTTTGTCAGAAAGTTCAAAGGCAATTTCGGCTTTCATAATAATGAATGGACTGTATCAATTTAAAGTCATGCCATTTGGTATGCAAAATGCACCAGCCACATTTCAGAGACTAATCAATAAAGTCATTGCCGGACTACCCAATTGTGTTGTATACATAGATGACCTGGTGATTTTTAGTCACATGTGGAAGGAACATTTGTAACATTTATCAGTCTTGTTCAATCGATTTTGGAAGGCAGGCTTGGTGATAAGCCTAGCTAAAAGTGAATTTGCCAAAGACTAAGTCATTTTCCTGGGTCATGTTACTGGATATGGACAAATGGACCCATGGGATGCAAAGACAAAGGTTATTGGGGAGTTTCCCATACCATCAACAAAAAGAGCAGTACAATTCCTGGGGTTGAATGGATTTTTTCAAAAATTCAGACCAAATTTTAGCAGTGTGGCTGCTCCACTCACTGAACTGCTAAAGGAAAGCAAGAAGTTTCAGTCAACAGCGGACTGTCATAAGACATTTGACAGCCTGAAAGATGTGTTAATGTTGTGGTCCTGTTCGCCAAGCTGGGAATTTGTCTCGCAAACGTTTCGTCCCCTGTCTAGGTGACATCCTCAGTGCTTGGAAGCCTCCTCTGAAGCGCTTCTGTGCTGTTTCCTCCGGCATTTATAGTGGCCTGTCTCTGCCGCTTCCGGTTGTCAGTTCGAGCTGTCCGCTGTAGTGGCCGGCATATTGGGTCCAGGTCGATGTGTTTTTTGATAGAGTCTGTGGATGAGTGCCATGCCTCTAGGAATTCCCTGGCTGTTCTCTGTTTGGCTTGTCCTATAATGGTAGTGTTGTCCCAGTCGAATTCATGTTGCTTGTCGTCTGTGTGTGTAGCCACACACACAGACGACAAGCAACATGAATTCGACTGGGACAACACTACCATTATAGGGCAAGCCAAACAGAGAACAGCCAGGGAATTCCTAGAGGCATGGCACTCATCCACAGACTCTATCAACAAACACATCAACCTGGACCCAATATACCGGCCACTACAGCGGACAGCTGGAACTGACAACCGGAAGCGGCAGAGACAGGCCACTATAAATGCCGGAGGAAACAGCACAGAAGTGCTTCACAGGAGGCTCCCAAGCACTGAGGATGTCACCTAGACAGGGGACGAAACGTTTGCAAGACAAATTTCCAGCTCGGCGAACAGAACCACAACAACGAGCACCCGAGCTACAAATCTTCTACCAAACTTTGAGATGTGTTAATCACTGCCCAGTATTAGCCACACCTACTTAATCAAAGCCATTCAAGGTGGCTGTTGATGCAAGTGATGTGAGTGTTGGTGCTGTGTTCTAATAGGAAAACAATGAAAAGACAGAAAGACCTATCAAGTACTTCTTCAGGAAAATGAACATTCATGAGCAGAAATATTCGATGGTTGAGAAGGAGACTTTGAGCTTGGTGTTGGCGTTACAACATTTGAAAGTTTATGTTACCAGTAACATATCTGCGATAATCACATACCATTGAAGTTTGTGGCAAAACTTAAGGACAAATGCCAGACTATTTAGGTGGAACCTTTTATTAGAGCCATTCAATTTGAAAATTGTGCATGTGGAAGGATGAGAAAATGTGATTGCCAATGCATTGTCGAGACTCAAATGAGAAATAGAGGTGTTCGGTGTCAGGTGAATAACAGACTAAAACAGGATGGAGGAGTGCATATTTATAGTCAAAATAATGTGCATGTGTGTTGTAGGGTACAAACAGTTTAAAATTAAGGATTTTTTGAACAAAGCCATCTTTGGATATTTTTGTTTTTTTTAAAGTGGGGAGTTGTGATGATGCTGCTCCATGAACAAGGTTATGCTGTCCTTGGCTTTTTTTCAGAGAGGTCGCAAAAGACACAGACTCTGAAAAGTCTGGGGTTGAAGGGTTTCTCGGTCAATTTGTTTATAGCTAACAGATACTACCTCAGGCAGAAGGCTTTCAAGTTTTAAAAAAACTGGCACAATGAAAGGGGAGTGGTCAGTTCACCCAGCTCAGCTTTTCTCTGGTTTGGTTTGTGTTTCATTCAGTAATCTTGTAAATAAATTCTGTTTTGTTTAAAACTAAATGGGTTGACCAGCTGAATCACTCCTGGAATATGTGTAACACCTACTTAAAACACTAGCAAATTTAGGGTCTGGGCTACATTCCTGAAATGTTTTGAGGGGTCTGGCCTGGTCCATAACACTGGTAATATCAAATGCCAAAGTCCATGGGCATAAAAACAGAGAATATGGGCACAGGAGTAGGCCATTTGGCCTCGTGAATTCAAATCTGCCATTCAATATGGTCATGGCTAGTCATCTAAATTCAGTACCCTGTTCCCACATTTTCCCTATATCATTTGATTCCTTTAGTTCTACATCTTTCTTGAAAGTTTTCAATGCTTTGACCTCAACAATTTCTTGTGGCATGAGAATTCCATAAGCTGCCCAGATAAAGAAATATAATCTCTGTCCTAACTTTTATCTACAGGTTGTGCCCTCTGATTTCGAACTTCAAATCATCAAGAACATTGTTTCTCCATCCACCCTGTTGAGGTTTATTAGAATTTTATAGATTTATATGAGATCCCCCCTCATTCTCCTAAATTCTAGTAGTTAATATCTCTGTCAAAGAGTTGGTGCTAGAAAGGCACAGCCAGTCAGGGGGCCTCCAAGGAGCAGGAGAATCGAAGTTTTGGGCATAAGCCCATCATCAGGAATGAGGCTTGTGACCCAAGGGGGCTGAGAGATATATGGAAGGGGGTGGGGTTTGGGGGAAGGTAGATGGGAATGCGATAGGTTGACAAAGAAGGGGGGGGGGTAAAGGTGATAGGTCGGAGAGGAGGGTGGAATGGATAGGTGGGAAGCAAGATGGACAGGTAGGATGTGTGGTTGGATACGGGATCAATGTGGATTTCACCAGTTTCCTCATTTCCCCTTCACCCATCTTATCCCAGATCCAACCTTCCAACTTAGCCCTCTTGAACTGTCCTACCTGTTCATCTTCCTTCCCACCTATCCGCTCCACCCTCCTCTCCAACCTATCACCTTCACCATCCTAACGCATTCCCAGCTTTCCCGCAGCCCCACCCTCTCCCACTTATCCCTCAGCTCCCTTGGGCCATAAGTCTCATTCCTGATGAAGGGCTTATACTCAAAACATCAACTCTCCGACTCCTTGGATGCTGCCTGACAGCTGTGCTTTTCTAGCAACACACTCTTCGACTCTGATCTCCAGCACCTGCAGTCCTCATTTTCTCCTCCTGGAAAATATCCCTAACCTATCCAGTCTCTCCTCATACGCCAGTCTTGCTATTCCAGGAACCACCTTCTTTTCACTCCCTCACTAGCCAGAACATCCTTCCTCAGATAAGGAGATCAAAACTGTACACAATACTCCAGATGTAGTCTTATTAATGCCCTATACATTTGCAGCAAGGCATTGTTATGCAAATACTCTTGCTATGAAGTCCAACATACAAATGCTTCCTTCACCAGCGGCTTCACTTGCAGGCTTATGGGGTTACACTCACACGGGGTGTGTGTGACCCGTGTTCATGGAGTATGCCCTGAGATGCTGATGCCTATTACCCAAAAGGAGGTCCTTTGAAGCATGTGGCAAACTGAAGTCACCAAGTACCCGTTAATGTCCATATTGAGAATTCTGGTTTATTTACTCATAATGGGTGGTCAGATAGGAAGCTGCATATCAATGTAGTGAGTTATGCAGATGATAAGGTAATTTAGAAGTAATAACCCCTTAATAGGCAATTTGCCACTGCCTAGAGAGAATCTCGCTTTGAGGCCCAGATTTAAGTAAAAGATGCATTAAACTTCTCCCAACGTTGAGATATACCTTGTCATATTTCTTGCTCAATTTTGCCACAAATTCTACCATATCTCATGCCATTCGGGCATGTAAGATTCTGCCTGCTGAATCTGTCATTAAGGAGGAACATACAGAAAACCTCCCAGAAATAATGGAGGTTCTAGGCACTAGCATAAAGAAATAATGAATATTCATTTTGAGAAATTAATAGTACTTAATCTACTCGAGTTGATGATGCAAATCTTAAGAAGGGATAGAGATATTAGGTGGCCATCTTTTAAAATTCTATAGATTCTGGAATGGTCCCTGCAGATTGTAATGTGGCAAAAGTAACCATACAATTTAAAAGAGCAAGAGAAGACTGAAACTATAGGCTTAATGGCCTCACATCAATCAGAGGAAATGTTATAACACTAAGAAAATAATGGTAAGATTGGGCAGAGTCAATATGGATCTATTTAAAGGTAAATCAAGCTCAACAGAATTGGTGGAAATGTTTTTCAAGGTATAGCCAGCAGATTTAGGGAAGCTGGTGGATGTAGTATATTTAGATTTGCAGACGGTTTTAATAAGATCGCATGCAAGTTGGTCATCAAAATCTGAGAATGTTGAATTAGGGCAATATACTGGCCTGGATTGAGAATTGATTAACAGACAGCAAACCAGGAATTATTGGATCGTTTTCAGTTTAGCAGGCTGTGACTAGTAGGATCAACGCATGGACCCCAGCTCATTACAAAGTACATCAATGATTTAGATTTGAGGATTAAATGTAATATTTCCAAGTTTGCAGACAACACAGAATTAGCTGGGAGTGGGAGTGTGAGTCATGAGGAAGACGCAAAGACATTCTAAGGACATGTGGAGAGATTCAGTGAGTGGGCAGAAAATCTGTGTAATGGAATATAGTGTAGAGGACTGTGAGATTATCCAGTTTGGTTGAAAAATCAAAAACATGGAGTATTTCTTAAATGATGAGAAAGTGGGAAGTGCTGAACTTCAGAGGGACTTGATCGTCCTTATTCATGAGTCACTGATAGTTAACATGCAATAAAGAAGGCAAATGGTATGTTGATGTTTATTACAAAAGAAATTGAGTACAGGAATGAAGCTGTTTTGTGCAATTATGTAGAGCCTTGGTGAGACCATACTTGAAGTACTCAATGCAGTTTTGATGTTCCTACCTAAGAAAACATCTATTTGTCAGAAAGGAAATGCAGCAAAGGTTGCCCAAATAAATTCTTGGATGGAAGGATTATGCCTGAGGAGCCAGTTTTGTTTAGAAGAGGATTCATCAGTTTCTGTCAGGTATACAACATAACAAGTGGAATAATGAAATCATCAAGCTGTAAAAGCAGAAAGAAAAACTGACATTTTTCATCTGTCATGAGACAGTTAATTACAAAAACTAATTTAAGTAGGCTGTGGACATGCTGGAAAAATCTGGGGCTGCGTCAAATGGGAAGTGACCTCGACAACCTCCAACATGAGTACTAAAACCACTTCCTTCCCATGACTAGTAAAAACAGTGGGGGAGACAAAAAAACATGCACACAGCCAAGATCTGACCCACTGGGACCAGATGTATAGTTTATTTATCTTTCACAATTATCCCATATAGCACCATGTATCATCAATAAATAGGCAAAATATTTCACAAACAACCTATGCAACAAGAATGGCAGATTTAATTGCTGCATTAATTCTCTGCCTCTATAATAGCAAATTCCAAAGCATATGCTTCCAGCACTCAAGGAGGTATCTCCTGGCAGCATGCATAATTTTCAATTTTCTAACCAACTGTTCAGTTCAATCAATCATCTCTGTGAAAGATGCAGCTAAATAAGATGAGTACAATTCAACAGTATCATTCACAATGCTTTGTGTGAAATCCACTGCCCTTAAAAGAGACTCGAGAATTAGAATTTTACAGTGGGTTTTAGTAAGCTTGATTAATCGCCTCTACTGGAATGTAGGACACACGTCCGTGCTCAGCAATTTCCTATTTTTTCTTAAGATCAAATATAATATTATTACTTGGAAACACCAAACAGATAAATCAGTTCTTTCATACTTTAGTTGATTTCAACTAACTTGCCAGCAGTCAGATATAGACTGGATTCCAGTCAAGGAAGTTGTCAGAAACTTGAGCAAATGGAATGGAGAAAGGAGGAATTTTCTTTCTGAGGGTATGTCTCCAGCTGCAAAACCAAATATTTAATTTGCCTTTTTATGCTCAGTTCTCCACCACATTCTGAATGGCAATTAGGGATGGGTAATAAATGATGACCTATGCTCACATCCCATGAATGAGTAAGTTAAAAATTCATCAGATCTTTCCTTTTGGCCCACTGACCTAATTTGTTCAAGTGGATTCATTCCCTTACTTCACATTCAAAGATGATCTTGTATGTGACACCCTATCAAATGTTTTGAAAATCCATTGAGTCATTTATGGCACAGAACAAAGACTTTCAGCTCATCAAGTCTATGTTGGCTTCTCAAGGAACAACCCCAAAAATCTCATTCCTCTGCTCTATACCTGGAACTCTTCAGATTTGTTTCCTCAAGTGCTCATCAAATGTTGTTTTTGAAATCACTGATCATTTTCATTTCTATCATTCTCAAGGGTAGGCAGTTCCAAGTCATCTCCACTTGCTGCATAAGAAAGACCTTTATCACGTTCCTCCTGCATCTTCTGCCTGAAATCATAAATCTACATCACATTGCCCTACTAGTAGCTAATGGTGCAAGGTTTACCTCAGCTATCTGACCTAAGACTGTCATAATCTTACACAACCATATATGCAACATTCATTAAATTTATTCAAATAATTCCTAAAGATGTTCAAGCCTGACTGTTTGACTGGCTCTGGTTCATTCATGTTTCTCTAGGTTATCCAGATTACAGCTTCTAGCATTTTATCAACACATTTCCTAGAGTGGTGAGAAGACATGTTCAAATAAACTAAATCCAGATTGGTGAGTCACCATGTAGTCTCAAAATTTGTGTGATGCAAGTCTGACATGGTGACTGAAGTAGACTTAATTGGCCTATAATTTTCAGGGCTATTCTGCTTATTATTAAACATCTTACCATGAGTTGCCAACTCCTCATTCCACCTTCACAACCTGTCTTTTGACACAAATTTGCATTGTATGGAGCCTATTAAAAGCAAACACTCTTTCAATGAACTTTGGAATTTAAGAGAGGCTTGGATGGCAATGTGATGCTCATCCTATTGTTCAAGATACTGCCTATCTCTCTCAACCATACAGATCAAGGGGCTAGCCATCTCACCGTGTTTCCTTAGTGCTGGCACACTGTCTGCAGTTAAAGCTAGTACCTTCCCTTTCAGTTAGTGTCAGCACCATCTTGCTTCCATCATGTGCCAGCTTACTTGTATCCCTTAGCAGGCTCAATCAAAACATGAATTCTATTCTCCTTACTGTTCATAAAATTCTAATTTTCATCCTGCCACGAGAAGGGTGCCATTCCTAGTTTCTTCTCTTCTGCTTAATGCTCCTACATTTCTTCAAAGTCCTTAGTCCAAGTGTTGTTCCTACTCTTGCCACCACAGTGGCTGGGTATCACATATAGAAAAGCTGCATTTGCAATATGCAGGTCATGGAACCATTTCCAGTTGTAGAGCTCAAAGTAAGAGCAGAATTGTGGAAGAGTAAATCTAGGTCAATATTGATTCTTGCCCGTTAACCATATACAATTCTACATTCATTATTTGAGATTCTGCAGTTTCAATATGCATTTCTATTGTATAGACCATTGGTGAGAACACATCTGGAACATTGTGGAGACATGCTGATCCTCTTGCTTAAAGCAGATGTGAATGCTTTGAAAGCAGTTCAGAGAAGGTTGGCCAGACTAATTCTTGGAATGGGTAGTTTGTCTAATGAGTAAAAGGTTGGACCAGCTAGCCTTGTATCCTCAAGAGTTCAGAAGAGTAAGAGGTGACTTAATTGAAACATATAAATCTTGACAGGTTGCCCACGTGGAAAGTTTCCTCTTGTTGGAGAATCTAAAACTAGGAGAAAAGTTTAAAAATCAGGAGCTGTTCATTTAAGACAGTGATAATGAATTGTTTTGTAAAAGGTAGTGAGTCTTCGGATCTCTCTTCTTCAAAAGGCAGAGGAAATAGAGTCCTTGTGATAGGTTCTTGATAAACAAAGCAGTAAAAAGTAAGCTGAGTAGGCAGGAATGTGGAGTAATTAGATCAGCCATAATCTCATTGAATGGAAGAGCAGTTCTGAGAGGCTGAAAGATCTATCTTGCTACAAATTTCTACAAAATCAGAAGTCACACAACACCAGATTATGGTGGGAAAGGTTTCATGAACAATCATTAAGGGGAAAAAATCAAAATGCATTTGGAACTGCCTTAACTCAAAGGATGGATTTGTAAAAGATCATGGTTGACGATCTAATTTAACATTTTAATGAAGCAATGGAGAAGGTTGATGAAAATAATTTAGAATTTAGAATACTTACAGTGTGGAAACAGGCCCTTCGGCCCAACAAGTCCACACCGCCCCGCCGAAGCGCAACTCACCCATACCCCTACATCTACATCTACATTTACCCCTTACCTAACACTACGGGCAATTTAGCATGGCCAATTCACCTGACCTGCACATCTTTGGACTGTGGGAGGAAACCGGAGCACCCGGAGGAAACCCACGCAGACACGGGGAGAACGTGTAAACTCCACACAGTCAGTCGCCTGAGGCGGGAATTGAACCCGGGTCTCTGGTGCTGTGAGGCAGCAGTGCTAACCACTGTGCCACCGTGCTGCCCTATGCGATAATGCGATATATGTTCTATTTGAAAAAGTACCCGATAAAAGAAAGGTTAACAAAATGGAACCTCACAGTTAGGAGGGTTGGTGTGAGTGTGAATTTGAAAAAAAGCTTAAGGGCAGAAAATAAGTCATGTTCTATGGAAGTTTATCAGATTGGAGATAATACATCATAATAAGAGTTCCCCAAAGGTCAATGCCAAAATTACTACTTTTCTAGATCTATATATAACTGTCTTGGACACTGAAATGTGGAGTAACAGGACACAGTTAACAGAATGGGCAGATAAATGACTGATGGAATTGAACACATAGAAGTGTAAGGTGATTCATTTTGGCAGAGTGATGGAGGGGGTGCGGGGAAGGAAAGGAAATAATGACTGAAAAGTGTGCAAGAACAGAGGGACATCACAGATTCACACGTGTAGATATTTGAAGGTGGCCAGACAAACTGAAAGAGTAATTAGCAAATCATATGAAATCCTGGATTTCGTTATGAGATTTGGGCTGGATTTTGTTCAATGACATGGATCCTCGCACCCACCAGGTGGAGAACTGCTGCTAATTGAGGAAGCCAATGCAATTAAGAGCCTTTAAGACACTTCACTGGCCAACATCAGGCAGTGAATGAAATGAAACCTCCGGTGAGGAGAAATCCTGTCACTGAGCCAATCAGAGATAGCAGCTTTCCAATGTACGTAGTATCACTAACAACAGCGGAGGCTGTCAATAATGTACTAATGCCCAGGACCAGGATCGTTGCTGGATTACAGGTCACAAGTGAAACCAGGTTAGCACAAGAGGCGAGGAGGGGGGACGCATCAAGATGCTAATTTTTAGTTCTCAATGAGGGATGTCACCACTGAGCTGAGGCCAACCAAACAGTATATGCTGGACGGCCTTGGAGAGGTATGGGTAAATAATGCAACTCCACTAAAACCCTGAGTTACTACTACAGTCCTTAGGCTTTGGGATAATAAACTTTAAGCTTATTATTAATGGGCCAAATGCAAGTACCCATTGGGAGTCTTCTTGCTCCCAACTTAATTATGGTCAACTTTCCTACAACATAAAAGGCAAAGTCATCATAATCTTAACAGACCACAGAACTATTCTCTCATTAGAGAAAGACAACTGGTGATGGTTTAACCTGACAGTCACCACACCTCAGGTGAGTGGAGAGGTTGAGAAAGAGAGCCCTTCATGATAACCACAGCTAGTGCAAGAATTGAACCTACACTATTGGTGCTACTCTGCATCACAAACCAGCCATCCAAGCTAACCAACCACTGCTACTCTATAATTGGGTTTCTGCAAAAGACACTCCTGACTGATTCGCCCACAGCAACCCTTCCTACCCTGGTCATGACTCACCTTTCTGAAAGCTCCACCAAATCCAGTACATAAGAATACAAATGTAGGAAATCATTCTGAACCTTATTGTTAAGGCCAATAAGAACACAGTACCCAGTCTGTGACCATACTTTAGGAAAGATGTGAAGGTCCTTGAATTTACCAAAAAAGATCCAAGGATGAAGGATTTTAGCTATTAGGGTAGGTTGGAGAATGAGGTTGTACTCCTTGTAGCAAATGGAGATTGACATGCACAGGATTACCTCACTGGGTTCCATCAGCACCTGTATTCTCAATCACTCTAAGGAACATCAATGTGTTGGAGCTCAGTAATGGAGGCTTCCATGCAATAATACTAGTAAATCAGCTTTTGGAGGTACCTTCATTTTAAGTGCTGTGTGTATATATCAGTCACACGCTGAGAAAAGTGGTCAGGCTGCCATGATTACAGTTCAACATCTTTGCGTTATTATTGACCAGAACATTATCTGCACTAGCTGGGTAAATATTGTGGCTGTTACAGATTGGGAATCTGCAATGAGTAACTCAACTCCTGACTATTCAAGAATAAAGGCAGTGAGCCTGAAGCATGGAGAGATAAACTAGAGGAGGGTGGGGGTGGGGGTGGGGGTGGGGGAGGAGATGAAGGTGATAGGTCAGGGAGGGGAGGGTGGAGTGGATAGGTGGAAAAGGAGCTAGGCAGGTCGGACAAGTCAAGGGGACAGGGCTGAACTGGAAGTTTGAAACTAGGATGAGGTGGGGGATGGGGAAATGAGGAAGAGTCCGTGTGGGATGAGTTGGTCACGGAGGCATGCACTGAGGAAGCAAATGTGGCTGTGGAACCGAGTTTGTTTCACGACATGGTTGAAGAGCTTCAGGGCAGAGGAAATGACCTGGGAGTTGCTGTGGAAGAGGGACTCCCTGAGATTTGCTCGTTGGATGCTGCCTGAACTGCTGTGCTCTTCCAGCACCACTAATCCAGAATTTGGGTTCCAGCATCTGCAGTTATTATTTTTACCTCCTGACTATTCAAGGCCTCTCCATCATCGATAAGGCACAAGTGCGTGATGCAATGATGAAACATGTTCTGATGAAAGGTCAGAATCTTTGACCTAAAACGTACCTCAGTTCCTCTCTACAAATGCTGCTTAATCTGCTGAGTACTTCCATCACTTTTTTGGTTTATTTCAGATTTTGAGATTTGATACTCAGACATATAGAGCATAAAGCAAGGCCATTTAGCCCATCATGTCTGCCTTTGTTATATAAAGATCTGACTAAACCAATCACATTTTCCAACTTTATGCCATAAAATGACACTAGTATCCTTACATACGGATGAGGAAGGTCACCACTTCGACTGGGACAACACATCCATCCTAGGACAAGCCAGAGACACACACGAGAATTCCTAGAAGCATGGGATTCCAACCAAAACTTGATCAACAAACACATCGAGTTAGACCCCATCTACCACCCCCTGAGAAAAAGAAAGGAAATTACATCACCACAGGAAATGACATCACTAACCCAAAGAAAACAAAATATATAAATAGAAAGCAGCAATTATCAAGTGCTTCGCCCGGAGGCCCACTGAAGATGTTACCTAGTAAGGTGATGAAACGTCTGGAAATGAACATTCCAGCTCAGCAAGCAAACCTACATCCATAGCCTTTCTTGTTAAGTTCAAAAATCCAGTCCATACTTTCTGACAACATGGGTCTAAAAAGACGGAAATTGGAGGATTTAGGATGCACAGAATGGGAAAGGAAACTGCAGGGTTGGGCACAATTGGAACGTACAGCTTGTTCAAGGAACAGCTACTGCCTGTACTTGATAAGTATGTACCTGTTAGGCAGGGAGGAGGTGGTCGAGCGAGGGATCCTCACATTTATCTGAATTAAACTCCATCTGCCACTTCTCAGCCCATTGGCTCATCTGGTCAAGATCCTGTTGTAATCTGAGGTAACGCTCTTCACTATCCACACCTCCAAGTTTGGTGTCATCTGCACATTTACTAACTGTACTTCTTATGCTCACATCCAAACCATTTATGTAAGTGACAAATTGTAGAGGACCCAGAATTGATCCTTGTGGCATTCCACTGGTCACAGGCCTCCAGTCTGAATACAACCCTCCACCACCACCCTCTGTCTTCTATCTTACAGCCAGTTCTATATCCAATTGGCTAGTTCTCCCTATATTCTGTGAGATCTAATCTTGCTAACCAGTCTCCCACAGCGAACCTTGTCGAACGCCTTACTGAAGTCCATATAGATCACATCTACCGCTCTGCCCTCATCAATCCTCGTTACTTCTTCAAAACACTCAATCAAGTTTGTGAGACATGACTGCCCATGCACAAAGCCAAGTTGACTATCCCTAATCAGGACAGAGGAAATGACCTGGAAGTTGCAGTGGGAGAGGGACTCCCTGAGATTCTTGTAGAGAGAGGAGGAAAACTCCTTCAAGGCAGGCATCCTTGCAAGAGGTTTCGCAGTAGGGTTAAATGTCGGCGGATGATTTGGTTTATGCGAAGGTTGGTAGGGTGGAAGGTGAGCACCAGGGGCGTTCTGTCCTTGTTACAGTTGGAGGGGTGGGGTCTGAGGGCGGAGGTGTGGGATGTGGACGAGATGCGTTGGAGGGCATCTTTAACCACGTGGGAAGGGAAATTGCGGTCTCTAAAGAAGGAGGCCATCTGGAGTGTTCTGTGGTGGAACTGGTCCTCCTGGGAGCAGATCCGGCGGAGGCTGAGGAATTGGGAATACGGGATGGCACTTTTGCAGGAGGTAGGGTGGGAAGAGGTGTAATCCAGGTAGCTGTGGGAGTCAGTGGGTTTGTAAAAACTGTCGGTGTCAAGTCGGTCATCATTAATGGAGATGGAGAGGTCCAGGAAGGGGAGCGAGGTGTCAGAGATGGTCCAGGTAAATTTAAGGTCAGGTGGAATGTGTTAGTGAAGTTGATGAATTGCTCAACCTCCTCGCAGGAGCACGAGGTGGCGCCAATGCAGTCATCAATGTAGTGGAGGAAGAGGTGGGGAGTGGTGCCGGTGTAATTACAGAGGATCGACTGTTCTACATAGCCAACAAAGAGACAGGCATAGCTGGGGCCCACACGGGTGCCCTTTGATCTGGAGGAAGTGGGAGGATTCGAAGGAGAAATTGTTAAGGGTGAGGACCAATTCGGCCAAATAAATGAGAGTGTCGATGGAAGGGTACTGTTGGGGATGTCGAGAGAGGAAGAAACAGAGGGCTTGGAGGCCCTGGTCATGGCGGATGGAGGTGTAGAGGGATTGGATATCCATGGTAAAGATGAGGCGTTGGGGGCCGGGGAAATGGAAGTCTTGGAGGAGGTGGAGGGCGTGGGTCGTGTCTCGAACGTATGTGGGGAGTTCCTGGATGAGAGGGGGGATAGGACAGTGTTGAGGTAGGTAGAAATGAGTTCAGTGGGGCAGGAGACTTGCCTTTCGAAATACATGTACATCCTGTCCCTCAGGATTCTCTCCAACAACGTCAGGTTCACTGGACTATAGTTCCCTGGCTTGTCCTTACCACCCTTCTTAAACAGTGGCACCACGTTAGCCAACCTCCAGTCTTCCGGCACCTCATCTGTGACTATCAATGATACAAATATCTCAGCAAGAGGCCCAGCAATCATTTCTCTAGCTTCCCACAGAGTTCTAGGGTACACATGATCAGGTCCTGGGGATTTATCCACTTTTATGTGTTTTAAGACATCCAGCACTTCTTCCACAGAAATATGGACATTTTGCAAGATGTCACCACCTCTTTCCCTACAGTCTATATCTTCCATATCCTTTTCCACAGTAAATACTGATACAAAATACTTGTTTAGTTTCTCCCCCATTTTCTGCAGCTCCACACAAAGGCCACCTTGCTGATCTTTGAAGGGCTCTATTCTCTCCTTAGTTACCCTTTTGTCCTTAATGTATTTGTAAAAACCCGATTTGCCAAAGCATATCATGTCCCCTTTTTGCCCTCCTGAATTCCCTCTTAAGTATACTCCTACTGCCTTTATACTCTTCTAAGGATTCACTCAATCTATCCTGTCTATACCTGACATATGCTTCCTTCTTTTTCTTAACCAAACCCTCAATTTCTTTAGTCATCCCGCATTCCCTACACCTACCAGCCTTTCCTTTCACCCTAACAGGAATATATTTTCTCTGGATTCTCGTTAACTCATTCCTGAAGGCTTCCCATTTTCCAGCCGTCCCTTTGCTTGCGAACATCTGCCCCCAATCAGCTTTTGAAAGTTCTTGCCTAATACCGCCAAAATTGGCCTTTCTCCAATTTAGAACTTCAACTTTTAGATCTGGTCTATCCTTTTCCATCACTAATTTAAATCTAATAGAATTATGGTCGCTGGCCCCAAAGTGCTTCCCCACTGACAGCTCAGTCACCTGCACTGCCTTATTTCCCAAGAGTAGGTCAAGTTTTGCACCTGCTCTAGTAGTACATCCACATACTGAATCAGAAAATTTTCTGGTACAAAGTTAACAAATTCCTCTCCATCAAAATCATTAACACTATGGCAGTCTCAGTCAATGTTTGGAAAGTTAAAATCCCCTACCATAACCATCCTATTATTCTTCCAGATAGCTGAGATCTCCTTACAAGTTTGTTTCTCAATTTCCCTCTGACTGTTAGGGGGTCTATAATACAATCGCAATAAGGTGATCATCCTTTTCTTATTTCTCAGTTTCACTCAAATAACTTTCCTGGATGTATTTCCAGGAAAATCCTCCCTCAGCACATCAAAAATGCCACTCCTTTCTATTGCCTCCCTTTCTATCCTTCCTGTAGCATTTGTATCCTGGAACATTAAGCTGCCAGTCCTGCCCATCCCTGAGCCATGTTTCTGTAATTGCTATGATATCCCAGTCCCATGTTCCTAACCATGCCCTGAGTTCATCTGCCTTCCCTGTTAGGCCCCTTCGACTGAAATAAATGCAGCTTAATTTATTAGTCCTATCTTGTCCCTGCTTGTCCTGACTGTTTGATTCTCTTCTGTTCGCAACTGTACCAGTCTCAGATTGATCTCTTTCCTCACCATCTCCCTGGGTGCTACCCACCACCCCCACCCCCCCCCCCCCTTTACTAGTTTAAATCCTCCCAAGCAGTTCTAGCAAATTTCCCTGCCAGTATATTAGTCCCCTTCCAACTTAGGTGCAATCCGTCATTCTTGTACAGGTCACTTCTACCCCAAAAGAGATTCCAATGATCCAAAAATATGAATCCTTCTCCCATACACCAGCTCCTCAGCCATGCATTCATCTGCTCTCTCCTCTTATTCTTGCCCTCATTCGCTCATCGCACCGGGAGTATTCCAGATATTACTACTCTTGAGGACCTCTTTTATAAATTCCTGCCTAACTTTCTGTAATCATTCTTCAGAATCTCAACTTTTTCCCTTCATATGTCGTTGGTTCCAATCTGGATAATAGCCTCTTGCTGGCCCCTCTCCCCGTGAGAACATTCTGCACCCTCTCTGAGACATCCTTTATCCCGGTACCAGGGAAGCAACACACTATTCTGATTTTTCACTGCTGGCCACAGAAACATCTGTCTGTACCTCGGACTAGAGAATCCCCTAACACAATTGATCTCTTGGAACCTGACATACCCCTCATGCTTGAGTATTACAAGTTAGCCAGGAAGGACCGAGAGAGCCAAGAAGACTCAGGAGGGGACATGAGAAGTCTCTGGCAGGTAGGATCGAGGCAAAGTTTTCTATAGGTATGCCAGGAATAGAAGAATGACTAGAGTAAGATTAGGGCCTGTCAAGGACAGTAATGGGAAGTTGGGCATGGAAACCGAAGAGATAGGAGATGCGCTAAATGAATATTTTTCGTCAGTATTCACACAAGAAAAAAACAATGGTGTCAAGGAGTATACTGAGCTACAGATTATTACAGTAGACGGGATTGAGGTTTATAAGGAAACTTGCTAGCAATCCTGGAGAGTGTGAAAATAGATAAATCCCCTGGGCTGGATGGGATTTATCCTAGGATTCTCTGGGAAGCCAGGGAGGAGATTGCCGAGCCTTTGGCTTTGATCTTTGTGTCATCATTGTATACAGGAATAGAGCCAGAAGACTTGAGGATAACAAATGTTGGCCTCTTGTTCAATAAGGGCAGTAGAGACAACCCTGGTAATTATAGACCAGTGAACCTTATTTCCATTGTGGGTAAAGTGCTGGAAAAGATTATAAGAGATAGGATGTATAATCAACCATAAAGGAATAAATTGATTAGGGATAGTCAACAAGGTTTTGTGAAGAGTAAGTCATGCCTCACAAACCTGTAGGACTTGCAAAACCTGTGCCCACACCTCCCCCTCACCTCCATCCAAGGCACCAAAGGAGCCTTCCACATCTACCTGCACATCCAGAAATGTCACTTATTGTATTCATTGCTCCCAATGCAGTCTCCTCTACATTGCGGAGTCTGGACACCTTCTCACAGACCGCTTTAGGGAACATCTCCAGGACACCCGCACCAATCAACCCCACCGCCCCATGGCCGAACGTTTCAACTCCCCCTCCCACTCTGCCGAGGACATGCAGGTCCTGGGCCTCCTCCACTGCCACTCCCTCACTGCCCGACGCCTGGAGGAAGAATGCCTCATCTTCCGCTTCGGAACACTTCAACCCCAAGGCATCAATGTGGACTTCACCAGTTTCTTCATTTCCCCTCTTCCCCCTCCTTACTCCAGTTCCAACCTGCCAGCTCATCACCATCCTCATGACCTGTCCTACCTGCCAATCTTCCTTCTCAACTATTCGCTCCACCCTCCTCTTCGACCTATCACCTTCGTCCCCACCTTCATCCACCTAGCGCACTCTTAGCTACCAGTCCCACCCCCCTCACATCTATCTCTCCACACCGGAGGCTCCCAGCCTCATTCCTGATGAAGGGTTTTTGCTTGAAACGTTGATTTTCCTGCTCCTCAGATGCTGCCACACCTGCTGTGCTTTTCCAGCACCACTCTAATCTTTATACGGTGTGTTAGCTTTTATTGGTAGAGAGATTGAGTTTCAGAGCCATGAGGTCATGTTGCAGCTGTACAAAACTCTGGTGCGGCTTCACTTGGAGCAATGCGTACAGTTCTAGCATCAGAAAGGGTGCAGAGGAGATTTACAAGAATGTTGCCTGGTATGGAGGGAAGGTCTTATGAGGAAAGGCTGAGGGACTTGAGGCTGTTTTCATTAAAGAGAAGGGTCAGAGATGACTTAATCAAGACATTTTTATAAATGACCTGACAGCCTTTTTCCTCGATGAACGAGCACAAGGGGATATAGCTTTAAGCTGAGGGTTGATAGATATAGAGTCGAGAGTGGGGTGCTGGAAAAGCACAGCAGGTCAAGCAGCATCCAAGGAGCAGGAGAATTGACGTTTCGGGCAAGAGCCCTTCATCAGGAATTTGTTCGAGGTGGGTTCTTTACTCAGAGAGTAGTAAGAGCGTGGAATGTCTTGCCTGCAACAGTAGTAGACTCGTCAACTTCAAAGGCATTCAAATGGTTATTTGATAAACATATGGATGATAATGGAATAGTGTAGGTTAGATGCGGCTTCAGATCGGTTTCACGGGTTGGCACAACATCGAGGGCTGAAGGGCTTGTACTGTGCTGTAAATGTTCTATGATGTTCCACATTTTCATAAAATTTTTAATTTTTGTGATAACTACAGGAATAGCAAAGCTTAGCTTTCAGCACACTTCCCTAAAGAGGCATGACATTAGTGCAATGTAATATGCTCCACTTGCCTGAATGAGTGCAGCTCTAACAACACTCGAAAATATCATTAAGTTTGAAAGTGATACGATTTTTGTCTGGGACTGTAGTTTTATATTAAACCAACCAATTATGCTGTCTCTCTAATGTGGAATATGGAAGACAGGCTCAGAATAAGGGATTGTTCTGAAACAACTTAATAATTTCTTCACTTAGAGGTCCGTCAATTTCTGGAATTGTCTACCCAGAGGATTGGGAATACTCCATCATTGAGTACATTCAAAACTTAGATTTAAAAAACTTTGATCCTCCAAAGCATATGAGGAGTAGGCAGGTAAGTGGAGATGAGGTAGAAAATCAAGTGATCATACTTAATGGCTGAGCAGATTTGGAAAGGTTGAGTGGCTATATCCTGCCACTGTTTCATGAATTCTTGCATTCTTAAGCTTTTTGATAGACATTCCATTCACTACCTTAAAATTACATCCCACCCACACTGGCACAGCAACTCACTCAGGCTCCCTTGACAGCATTTTTCAAACCCGCAACCTCTCCTCATCAACAGATGCATAAGAGCATCACTACCTGTAAGTTCCAAGGCATTCACCCATTTGACATCAAACATCAACCATCAGTGGGCCAAAATCCTGAAACTACATTCCATGTGGGTATACCAACACCACAGAGATTTGTTATTGCATAGGCCACTCAGCCTATCGTGTCTCACTGGCTTTCCAACAAACTTTAGGGCTTAGTAACATTCTTTTGCCTCTCCCCAATACTCTTGAATTTTATAGGAGTCTGAGTGATTTGGGTTATAGTGAGATCTGTGGCAGAATCTGACGAGAGGTTTGGTGAGGCAATCTTGATGTTGGGGGATCTTGCTCCATCTTTTATGCTTTTAACAAATGTGAGGTGTATTTCTTAGGCAATGGCAATTTGAAAATCAAGGGGGATCATTGCGTGTTAAATGCCTTGTTGTCGACCCAACTCACCTCATTATTATGCAGTTTTCTATCTTACCAAATTCACCAAAAAAAGCTAGATGACTATGAAAACAAGGCTCAGTTACATCAAGGAAGATAGTCTTCACTTAGGCAACCTTGGCACAGTAAGTCAAGTACCACCTTTGATATTAGTCCAGGGGCATGGAAACAGTCACTCAGCCACTCAGGACATAGAGCAATCTTCAAATAAGGGGTGAGGAACCAAATGTCAGGCAGCCCTCCACCCTCTGCACTGAGGCTTATTTTCCTCCTGGAATGAGAGATGCACACATATTAAGAGAGATGAAAGTGGGGTGGTACAGCTGTTATTTTGGTACAGGTAGGGAGGTGACTTACATAGTGAGTAGGCCACACAGGGGGCACACAGGATTAGTGTACCCAGAACTGCAGTAGACAATAGTGGGAGTGATAAAGCATAAGCCTTGTGGGTGGGGTGGGGTTCAATAGCAGAACTAGAGCAAGTGTGAGACAAGATAGTGGCACTTACCCTGGCAGAATGAAGGGGGTCATTGAACTTTTAATTCAGCACTGTGCATTACTCCAGTTGGCTTCACCAGGGTCACAATCTTGAACCAGGATGGCATGGTTTGCTGTCGTGGCCTCCAATGCTTGGGTAGAGGACCTCCTATGTCTGTACCACCTTGTCTGGCAGGACCTCCAGGCCACTACCTGCAAAACTGTGAAGATTTCCCCCATCTTCCATGTCTGGGTAAAATCTCAGGAACTGTGCAAAGCAGCTCCGGACTGACTGTTTGTCCAGGTACTTAACTGGCTTTTAAAGGTGTTGTGGGTATAAGGGATACTGGGCATTCAAGTATATCTGCTGCGTGTTGGGCTGTCCAGGAAAAGTGCATGGTGCAATGCGAATCATATATGAGGGATGCCATTGGGCAGATTAGGTAATTAATGAGGCAAGTTTAGAAAATATAGCAAGAAATCGCACCAGACTGCATGTTGGAATCCTTCCTAAAAGACTTAACACAACTCTGACTTAGCGAAAAATACACACCATTTAGTCCAGTGTTTAAATTCAAATATCATCAAATGTCCTCTTGAATGCCGCATGGACTCGGCCTCCACCATAGTTCCAGATCCTTGGCACGCGTTGAGGTGAAGTTTTTCTTAGCTGACATTTGCTATGTTTGCAAATCACTTTAAGTTAGTGCCTTTGCATTTTCAGTCCTTTATTTTTGAGTCTCTCTCTTTCTTCTCTATCCAGACTTCTCATGTGTTTGAAAACTTTTATTATTTCTTGTATATTCAATGTGATAGCCTAACACCATAAGCAACCAGGGACGGGCAATAAATTATGAGCTTGCCATCAAGGCTCACATACCGTGACAATTTTTTAAAAAAAACAGGATCCTATTTGGTGAAGATCCAGGAAGTCGAACACGGTAAGAATGAGTAGTGCCTTCAAAATGTTATTGTTGCCATAAAAATACAGTAGTCTCTCACCATTTAATCTTTCAGTCAAAATGCATCTTTCCCCTCATTATCTTAATAACAAAATGTTTAGCAAATTTGAAAATCCAACACAAAGAGAAACCATTGTAAAACTTTTAGAGTCAAGAATGTTATCTCAGCTGGAATGACAGATGGAGATCAGTTTGGATAAATGTGAGATATATTGCATTTTGATCATAGAAAAAAGACAGGACTTATACAATTAATGGTAAGGCCTTGGGTGGTTTTTATAGAATTTTAGAAGCTCTACAGTGTGGAAACAGGCCCTTCAGCCCAACAAGTCCACAATGACCCTCCAAAGAGTAACCTACTCAGACCCGTTCCCCTACCCTATTATCCATTGTCTACCCCTGAGCAATGCACCTAATCTACACATCCCTGAATATTATGGGCAATTTCGCATGACTAATTCACCTAACATGCACATCTTTAGATCGTGGGAGGAAACCACAGCACCTGAAGGAAACCTGCGCAGACACGGGGAAAACATGCAAACTCCACACAGACAGTTGCCAGAGGTTGGAATCAAACCCAAGTCCCTAGCGCTGTGAGGGAGCTGTGGTAACAACTTAGCCACCGTGCCATACTTGCTGTAGGACAAAGAGACCGAGGGATTCAGGTGCATAATTCTTTGAAATTTGTGTCACAGGTAGACAGGGTGGTTAAGAAGACATTTAGCATGCTTGCCTTCATTGCTCAGACCTCCAAGTACAGGTAATTCTGCTATAATGGGCGTTTCGTTAACGTGAATTTGCTATAGTGCGATTGACGAATTGGGAACACTGTCTAGATTAGAGTGGTGCTGGAAAAGCACATCAGGTCAGGCAGCATCCGAGGAGCAGGAAAATCGACGTTTCAAGAAAAAGCCCTTCATCATTTCCTGATGAAGGGCTTTTGCCCAAAACATTGATTTTCCTACTCCTCGGATGCTGCCTGACCTGCTATGCTTTTCCAGCACCACTCTAATATAGATTCTGATTTCCAGCATCTGCAGTATCCACTTCTGCTGAATTTGAGACACTGTTTCTACTGCATAAACTTTTAAAGCATGTATTTGTTATAACACAATTCCAGCCCAATTAGCAAATGGTGCTGCCATTACGCGATTTTCCTATAACATGGGATTGCACGAGAACAGAACAACCATGATTTAGCAGAACTGACTGTATAGGAGTTGGATCATCATATACAGGACAGTAGTGATGCCTCTTCTGGAATACTGCATGCAGTTCTGGTTGACCTGCTATATGAAGGATATTATTAAATTGGTGTGGGTTCAGAAAAGATTTTACGAGAATATTGCTAGGAATGGAGGGTTTGAGATAGAAATATCGACTGGAAAGACTGGGACATTTTTCACTGAACCGTAGGAGGTTGTTTGGTGACCTTACTGAGGTTTATAAAATCATGAGGGGCATAGATAAGCCAAATGACAAAGCTCTTTTTCCTAGGATGGGGGATTTCATACTGGGGGACACATTTTTAAGGTGATAGGAGAAAGATTTAAAAAGGACATCAGGGGCAACCTTTTTTACACAGAGAATGGCTTGGGTGTGGAATGAACTGCCAGAGAGAATGGTTGTGTATGGAATGAACTACCAGAGGAAGTGGTGGATGCAAGTACAGTTACAATGTCTAAAAGACATTTGGATAAGTTCATGAATAGGAAAGGTTTGGAGGGATTTGAGCCAAGTGCAGGCAGGTGGAGGTAGTTTAATTTTGCATGGTCAGCGTGGATTGGTTGGGCCAGAGGGTCTGTTTCCATACTCTATGGCTTTGTGACTCTATGACATACAGCTTAAGGAAAATTTTACTCCCTCATGTCAAAAATCACTGCCTTAGGTTAGTGTGGTGGGAAGCTTGATTATTTTTGTTAAAATGCTCCCTAGCTTTTTAAAACTTGCAAATATTAATATGAATCAGGCTTTTAGAAAGGGCAAAGATGGAGCAAAAACCAGTGAACAATATTTCAATCTCTGCAGTCTTCAATTCTGACTATTTTAATAAACTATAAATTGAATCAGTGAATTTTACAGCACTTAACAGACAATTCAGGCCATCAGGTACACGCTACTGTTTATGGTGCAGATAAGCCTTTTCTCACATCGTGGACAAAGCACTGGAACAACTGCAATATTTAGTGGCAGTGTGGTGACAGAAAGCTTCAAACTCCTGATGGAAAAATTAATTTTATGGAGCTCGATCAGTTTGTTGGTGAGGTGTCATTATATATACCTTGTCTCAGAACATACTTAGGATGCAATGTTTTATATTAATCTATCAACTATAAATTTACAAATGATTGTATTCCATTTCACTCTACTCCCAGAATGACATCATGGTACCAATGGGAAAATCAGGAAGTAATTTATACAAACAATGTAGGAAAAATACATCAAAATTAAAATCATGTTGAACAGTGTTAAACATATTGGATTGAGGAAAAGGGATGTTTTCTCTTTGTAGAATTCAGCATAAAAGTTGAAAGACAGTAATACATCAGTGAATACATCTCTAACAGACAGCTATTAGACAGAGAAAAGTCAAAGAGTAAATGAAAAGTTTTAAAATCTCTAGAGAGATTTATGACAATTAAAGTCATCTAAATTAGTGTACAGAATCAGAAAAGCAACATATAAAGAAATATACAAGTCATTATTAACAATAATTTTAAATCATACAGTCTTTTAAGATTTGTTCAATGAAATAAAAGCAGCAAAAATCTTTGGAATGAAAAGAGGATAACCCAGTTACTATCCACATAACTTTTTAAGTTCAGGTCATGTCTCATGAGAGATAACTTCATGACTAAATTGTGACATTAAGGTTATATGTCAGCTAACTTTTGTATGTTTTGAACTGCTAATAAATATTTGCTTGTGCAAAATAACTTTCACATTTTCATGAGCAGCAAATAAGGCAAGTAGAATTTTACCAGTTTGTGTAATAGTCCAGTTTTTGTAGTTTTCACAACCACTGTTGTGTTAAGCATCTTTTGTTTTTAAAGAAGTCAACTAATCACTGTATAGAACAACCTCAATTATCCAAATGAGACGAGATAAGTGATAAGTGATTTGATAAGTGATCGTGCGGATAACTGATCTGATCGTAAACAAGTGGTAATTTATGAGTGTCGGCTATCCGAGCATGCCTCGGTTATCCGGCAATAGTCGCCATAATGTTGTCTAACTGATAACTGAATGCTGAGTTGCCTAATGCCATTTTTACGGGACTTGAAAATCTTGTTCAGATAGTGCAAAATTTGGATAATTGATGTTCGGATAATTAAGGTTGTATTGTAGTTAAAATCACTATGTTCCAACTGCTTACAATTCTGAAGAATAATCATATTAGACTCAAAATGTTCTCTCTCCACAGATGCTGCCTGATCTGCTGGGTTTCTCCAGCATTTTCTGTTTGTTTCAGGTTTCCACCATTCACATTTTGCTTTAAATCTCTTAATTACAGTCCGGCACAACTGAGCACCTTTATGTCCAAGTCACACTCAAATCAACATAAATATTCCAGGAGCTCTAGTTCCTTTTTTGTGTATGAATACAAAATACTTAATCACTATATGGTTATTTATACTATTCATTCACAGGATGTGGCATTGCTGGCAAGGTGATATCACTTAGGTGATATCTACATGACGGTTTGAGGTGAGGGACGCCATTAGTGTCCCATTCAAGTACATCTGCAGGAAGTGCACCAAACTCTTGCTCCTCCGAGACCACATAAAGGGAACTGGAGTGGGAGCTGGATGAACTTCGCATCATTCGGGAGACAGAGTCTGTGATAGATCAGAGTTACAGGGAAGTAGTTACTCCTAGGCATGAAGAAAGCTGGGTAAATGTTAGAAGGGGAAAAAAACAGTCAGTGCAGGAATCCCTTGTGGTCATTCCTCTGAAAAACAAGCATACTGTTTTGGATACTGTTGGGGGGAATGACTTACCAGGAGTATGCAGTGGGGTGCAGGTCTCTGGCAGAGTCTATCCCTGTTGCACAGAAGGGAAGGGGGGAAAGGAGGAGAGCGTTAGTCATTGGGGACTCAATGGTTACAGGCTCAGATAGAAGGTTCGTTGGGAATGAACGAGACTCACGATTGGTGTGTTGCCTCCCAGGTGCCAGGGTCCGTGATGTCTCGGGTCATGTCTTTGGGGTCCTGAAGGGCGAGGGTGACAAGCCCCAAGTCGTGGTCCACATAGGTAGCAATGACATAGGTAGAAAGAAGGATAGGGATGTAAGGCAGGATTTCAGGGAACTAGGGTGGAAGCTGAGAGCTAGAACAAACTAGAGTTGTTATCTCTGGTTTGTTATCCGAGCCACGTGATAACGAGGAGAGACATTAGGGACTACATGTGGCTGCAGGGATGGTGCAGGAGGGAGGGTTTCAGGTATATGGATAATTAGGGCTCATTCTGGGGAAGGTGGAACCTCTACAAACAGGACGGTCTTCACTTGAACCAGAGGGGTACTAATATCCTGAGTGGGAAATTTGCTAGTACTATTTGGGTGGGTTTAAATAGCTCAGCAGGGGGATGGGAACCTGTGGTGCAGTTCCAGTGTACCGGAGGGTGACCGTAGTGAAGACATGGACAGGATTTCATGGTCACAGGAGTGTGCTTGCAGACAGCAAGCTGGTTTGAAGTGTGTCTACTTCAACACCAGGACTATCTGGAATAAGGGAGGTGAGCTTGCAGCATGGATAGGTACCTGGGACTTCGACATTTCAGAGACATGGATAGAGCAGGGTCAAGAATGGATGTCGCAGGTTCCAGGGTTTAGATCTTTCATTAAGAGCAGGGAAAGCGATAAAAGAGGGGGAGGTGTGGCTTTGTTAGTCGTGGACAGTATAACGGCGGCTGAAAGAACTTTTGACGAGGACTCGTGTACTGAGGTGGTATGGGCTAAGGTTAGAAACAGGAGGTCACACTGCTGGGACTTTATTTTGTAGGCCTCTGAAAAGTTGCAGGAATGTGGAGGAGAGGATTGGCAAAATGATTCTGGGTAGGAATGAAAGAAACAGGATGGTCTTTATGGGGGACTTTAACTTCCCCAAAATTGACTGGAAATGCTATAACTTTAGTGTGTCGGATGGATCAGTTTTTGCCCAATGTGTGCAAGAGGGTTTCCTGACACAATATGTCAAAGGGCCGACAAGAAGGGATGCCACACTCGATCTGGTACTTGGTAATGAACCAGGCCAGGTGTTTGATTTAGCGGTAGGTGAGCACTTTGGAGAGAGTGACTATAATTAGGTTACATTTAATTTAGCGATGGAAAGGGATAGCTACATGTCACAGAGGATGGGGGGAAGGGCAATAAGAATGTGCTTAGGCTAGACTTGGGAGGCACAGAATGGGGTAGCAAAATGCAGGGGATGGGGACAATGGAAATGTGGAGCTGGTTTAAGGAACAGATATTGTGGATCCTTGATAGGTATGTCCATGTCAGGCAGGCAGGAAGTGATAAAGGAACTGTAGTTTACTCAAGAAATTGTATCTCTTGTTAAGCAGAAGAGAGAACTTTATGTGACGTTGAGATAAGATAGTTCAGATGAGGCAATGAAGAGTTATAGATTAGCGAGGAAGGAATTAAAGAATGAGTTCAGAAGAGCAAGGAGGGGACATGAGTACTCTTTAGCAGGTAGAATAAAGGAGAACCCTAAAGGTTTCTATAGATTTGTGAGAAATAAAAGGATGACTAAGGTAGGAATAGGGCCAGTCAAAGGCAGAAGTGGGAAGTTGTGTGTGAATCCTGTGGAGATCGGAGAGGTGCTAAATGAATATTTCACTCAGGAAAAGGAGAATATTGTAGAGGAGAAGACTGAGATACGGGTTATTAGACTAGAAAGAATTGAGGTTGGTAAGAAGGTGGTGTTATCAATTCTAGAAGGTGTGAAAGTAGATAAGTCCTCTGGGACTGATGGGATTTATCCGAGGATTCTCTGGGAAGCTGGGAAGGAGATGGTGGACACTTTGTCCTTGATCTTTGAGTGATTATCTACACGTTTAATACCAGAGGGCTGGAAGATTGCAAATGTTGTGTCCTTGTTTAAGAAGGGCAGTAGAGATTACCTAGATAATTATAGACCAGTGAGCCTTACGTCTGTTGGAGGAAAAGTTTTAGAAAGAATTATTAGAGATAGGATTTATAATCATCTAGCAAGCAACAATTTGATTGGAGATAGTCAACATGGTTTTGTCAAGGGCAGGTCATGCCTCACAAAACTCTGAGTTTTTTGAGAAGGTAACCAAACATATGGATGAGGGTAGGGCAGTTGACATGGACTTCAGTAAAGCCTTTGATAAGGTTCCACATGGTAGGCTTTTGGAGAAAATGTGGAGGCATGGGATTGAGGGTGATTTAGCTTTTTGGTTTAGAAACTGGCTTTCTGTAAGAAATGGTGGTTGATGGAAAATATTCAGCCTGGTATCCAGTTACTTGTTTTGGGACACTGCTGTTTGTCATTTTTGTAAATGACTTGCACGCAGGCATAGGTGGATGGGTTTGTAAGTTTGCAAGTGGAGTGGTGGACAGTGTGGAAGAATGTTGCAGGGGGGCTTGGATAAACTACAGAATTGGGATGAGATGTGGCAAATGGAGGAGTTCAATGCAGATAAATGTGGAGTGATTCACTTTGGGAAGAATAACAGGAAGGCAGAATACTGGGTCAATGGAAAAATTCTTGGTAGTGTGGATGAGAAGAGGGATTTTGGTGTCCATGTACATAGATCCCTGAAAGTTGTAACTCAGGTTGATAGTGATGTTAAGAAAGCATACAGTGTGTTAGGTTTTATTGGCAGAGGGGTTAAGTTCCGGAGCCGTGATGTCATGCTGCAACTGTACAAAACACTAGTGCAGCTGCACCTGGAATATTGTGTGCATTTCGAGTCGCCCCATTACAGGAAGAATGTGGAAGCATTGGAAAGGTGCAGAGGAGATTTACCAGGATGTTGCCTGGTCTAGAGCGAAGGTCTAATGAGGAAAGACTAGGGGACTTGGGTCTGTTCTCATTGGAGAGAAGAAGGCTAAGCAGGGATTTAATAGAGACATACAAGATGATCAGACGATTAGATAGGGTGGACAGGGAGAATCTTTTTCCTAGGATGATGATATCAGCTTGTACGAAGGGGCATAACCGCAAATTGAGGGGTGATAGATTTAAGACAGATGTCAGAGGCAGGTTCTTTACTCAGAATGGTAAGGGTGTGGAATGCCCTGCCTGCAATGTAGTTAACTTAGCCACATTAGGGGCATTTAAACAGTCCTTGGATAAGTAGGCCGATGGGCTTAGGTTAGTTCACAGGTTGGCACAACATCGAGGGCCGAAGGGCCTCTTCTGCACTGCACTGTTCTATATTCTATGGTTCTGGGATTTTGATGTCAACATCAACACAAAAAAAACTGGTAGGCTTAATTTGATAAAACATACTTTTTCATCCAGGCTAATTTTATCCTGGGATTTCAATGTTGTGGCCACTTCAGAGGCATGGGTACAGCAGGTTCTGGGATTTAGATGTTTCACTAAGAACAGAGAAAATGGTAAAGAAGGGGTGGTGTGGCACTGTTAGTCAAGGACAATATTACGGTTGCAGAAAGGACTTTTGAGGACTCGTCTACTGAGGTAGTATGGGCTGAGATTAGAAACAGAAAAGGAGGTTACACTGTTGGCCTCCAAATAGTTCCAAAGATGTAGAGGACAGGATAGCAAAGATTATCCTCGATAGGAGAGAGAGTGACAGAGTAGTTATTATGAGGGACTTTAACTTTCCAAATATTGACTGGGAATACTATAGTTCAAGTACTTTAGATAGGTCAGTTTTTGTCCAATGTGTGCAGGAGGGTTTCCTGACAGTATGTAGACAGGCCAACAAGGGGCAAGGCCACGTTAGATTTGATACTGGGTAATGAACCTGGCCAGGTGTTAGATTTGGAGGTAGTTGAGCACTTTGGTGATAGTGACCACAATTTGGTTTTGTTTATTTTAGTGATGGAAACGGATAGGTATATACCACAGGGCAAAAGTTATAGCTGAGGGAAAGGCAATTACAATGCGATCTGGCAAGGTTTAGGATGCATAGGATGGGGAAGTAAACTGCAAGGGATGGGCACAGTGGAAATGTGGAGTATATTCAAGGACCACTACTACATGTCCTTGCTAAGTATGTACTGGTCAGGCAGGCAGGAAGTTGTCGAGTGCGGGAGCCGTGGTTTACTAAGGAAGTTGAATCTCTTGTCAAGAGGAAGAAGGCTTACGTTAGGATGAGATGAAATGGCTCAGTTAGGGCGCTTGAGAGTTACAAGTTAGCCAGGAAAGAGCTAAAGAGAGAGCTAAGAACCAGGAGGGGACATGAGAAGTCGTTGGCAGATAGGATCAAGGAAAGCCCTAAGAATTTCTATAGGTACATCAGGAATACGAGAATGACTAGAGTAAGATTAGGGTCAATCAAGCATAGTAGTGGGAAGTTGTGTGTGGAGTCAAAGGAGATAGGGGAAGTGCTAAATGAATACTTTTCATCAGTATTCACACTAGAAAAAGACAATGTGGTTAGGGAGAATACTGAGATACAGGCTACTAGACTAGATTGGAATTGAGGTGCATAAGGAGGAGGTGTTAGCAATTCTGGAAAGTGTAAAAATAGATAAGTCCCCTTGGATGGATGGGATTTACCCTAGGATTCTCTGGGAAGCCAGGGAGGAGATTGCTGAGCCATTGGCAACAGGATTGTGCCAGAAGACTGGAGGATAGTAAATGGTGTTCCCTTGTTCAAGGAGGAGAGTAGAGACAACCATGGAAATTATAGACCTGTGAGCCTTATTTCGGTTGTGGGTAAAGTGTTAGAAAAGGTTTTAAGAGATAGGATTTACAATCATTCAGAAAGAATAAGTTGATTAGGGATAGTCAACACAGTTTTGTGAAGGGTAGATCATGCCTCACAAAACAGGTAGATAAGGGTGAAGCTGTTGATGTGGTGTAAATGGGTTTCAGTAAGGTTCTCCATGGTAGGCTACTGCACAAAATACAGAGGCATGGGATTGAGGGTGATTTTGTGGTTTGGATAAGAAATTAACTAGCTGAAAGAAGAGGGTGGTGGTTGATGGGAACTATTCATTCTGGAGTTCAGTTCATAGTGACGTACTGCAAGAATCTGTTTTGGGTCCACTGTTGTTTGTCATTTTTGTAAATGACATGGATGAAGGCATAGAAGGATGGGTTGGTAAATTTGTGGATGGCACTAAGGTCGGTAGAGTTGTGGATAGTGATGAATGAGGTGGTAGGTTAGAGAGAGACATAGATAGGCTGCAGAGCTGGGCTGAGAGGTGGCAAATGGAGTTTAATGCAGAAAACTGTGATGGGATTCATTGGAAGGAGCACCAGGAATACAGAGTACTGGGCTAATGGTAGGATTCTTGGTAGTGTAGATGAGCAGAGAGATCTCGGTGTCCAGGTACACAGATCCTTGAAAGTTGGCACCTAGGTTGATAGGGTTGTTAAGAAGGCATACGGTGCGTCAGCTCTTATTAGTACAGGGATTGAGTTTTGGGTCAAGATTTGAGTGGTGCTGGAAAAGCACAGCAGGTCAGGCAGCATCCGAGGAGCAGGAAAATCAACGTTTTGGGCAAAAGTCCTTCATCAGGAATGAGGCTGGGAGCTTCCAGAATGGAGAGATAAATGGGAGGGGGTGGGGAGGAAGGTGATAGGTCGGAGAGGAGGGTGGAGTGGATAGGTGGGAAGGAAGATTGGCAGGTTGGACAGGTCATGAGGATGGTGCTGAGCTGGCAGGTTGGAACTGGGGTAAGGTGGGGAAAGGGGAAATGAGGAAACTGGTGAAATCCATATTGATGCCTTGGGGTTAAGTGTTCCGAGGTGGAAGATGAGGCGTTCTTCCTCCAGGCCGGATTGAGTTTTGGAACCACGAGATCATGCTGCAGCTGCACAAAACTCTGGTGTGGCCACATTTGGAGTTTTGTGTACAGTTCTGGTGACCCCATTGTAGGAAGGATACAGAAACTTTGGAAAGTATTCAGAGGAGATTTACTAAGATGTTGCCTGGTATGGAGGGAAGGTCTTACAAGGAAAGACTGAGGGACTTGAGGCTGTTTTTGTTAGAGAGAAGGTGGTTGAGAGGTGACTTAATTGAGACATACAAGATAATCAGAGGGTTAGATAGATTGGACAGTGACAGCCTTTTTCCTCAGACGGTGATGGCTGGCATGAGGGGATATAGTTTTAAATTGAGGGGTGATAGATAGCGGACAGATGTCAGATGTAGTTTCATTACACAGAAAGTAGTAGGGGCTTGGAACACACTGCCTGCAACAGTAGTAGACCCGCCAACTTTAAGGGCATTTAAATGGTCATTGGATAGGTATATGGACAAGAATAGAATAGTCTAGGTTAGATGGGCTTCAGATTGGTTCCACAGGTCGGCACAACATTGAGGGCCAAAGGGCCTATACTGCGCTGTAATATTCTATGTTCTACATCAGAAAGTTGATGTGTGTTTATTATGCTGATAACTAAACATATTGTGAATGCCCATCACACATTTCTTTAGCTACCAAGATTATAATTAATCATAAACTTAACCTAAGAATGTTTGCAAACACTACTCCAGGAATCAAAGCAATTCAGAATGGAAACTCCACATAAGAAGTCTGTTCAGAAGTTTGCCACAGTGCCTGTAAAGCATAAGCAGCATCATGCACACCAGATAAGGATAAGAAAACTGCAAAATGCAATGATGTTGAGAATGAATTAGCCAAATAATTCTATCAAAACCCCAGCAAAACAACTAATTGTTATGAGTTTTTGAAAAGATCCAGACTATTCTGATCAGTTAAATATGGAAAATTGCAGCTGAAGGTGGTTCAGTTGTTTCAAGACCTATCATGCTACTTTGTAGAAGAAAATTTGCAGTGAGGATTATTGTGCAGACTGATCTTGCTTCACATTGATGTATGGAGGGTCCATGACATTCTGCCAGACGTGACACATACCTGACTGCACCAAGGGACTGTGGGATAAAGTGTTTCAACCATGTTTCAATTCTCACCATTACCAAGTGACATGACTAGATAAAACTACAGCTTCTCATAATGAAAAGGTCAAAACATCAGAAAAATAGTGTCTTTAAGTAATGAAATTCTCATGTCAATATGAGCCATTAAATTGGTTTCTCTCTCCAATATCATGTACTTAATTCATCCAATGGATTTAGGGCTTATTCAAAAGTTTAAACACCATTAGTGGAAACGTCGTAAGCTACTGGTGTAAGGAAAGAGTGTACAGACAATCTATTGGGTCTGCTGCAGATCTAATGAAAAACTGGACACCGCGGGATAATTCTAAGTTGCTTTGTGCCTATAATCTCCATGGTCTAAGTGATGATGGATTCACAACTGATGAAGTTGAAGATGCCACCATTCAGACTGTGCATGAATGTCTTGGCATAAAAAAACAGCACATATACATTTCTGTGCAAATGGATGAGAACATGCACTATACTCTAGCACTCAAAAAATGAGCATATCACTGCTTCAATAATGAGGGGCCAGGATAACTGCCAAGAAGCTGAGGAGGCTGAAATTGATGAAAAGCCAACATAAGCCAATATTAATCATGTGATTTACAAGGAAGCATTCAGAATGTGTGTAGGATCGGAGCAGTCAACCAAAGCCATCAACAGTGATAGAAGCAGCCAGCTATTTTTAAAAGTTACACAAGATTTGATCTGCAAAGAACACTTCTCATTTTGCTTTTTAATCAGATTCTTAAATGACTAAAAGCAAAATAAGTTAATACACACAATAACAGAAGTAGAAATATAGCATTAAGAAATTGTGTTGATGTAATTTAGATATATTACATCCATTTCTGTTGGCAAAATTAGAACAGTCCTCATGATATCGATTTAAGTGGGTAGTACTGCAATATGTAGTGCATATCTTACATCTTGTTTCAGTGAGCTACTCAGGGTTATCAAGTTCAACTGAAATTGTTGCTCATTGCAAGATGGGAAAGGAGAAGAGGTTATGATTTGTGAAATGGAATAAAGTCAAGGCTTTTGCAAAATGTGTATGGTCCCTTATGACAAATTTGCAAGCACCAGTGGATTAAGGTTTAATTTATGTGGATATCCTAGAAATTTCAGCAGGAAAGATAAAATGTATCTTCAGACAGTGGAGAACAGATTACATAAAAATCAATCCTGCTTGGAACTTGATAAATAATGCCAGATTTTTTGTTGTATCCCAACCCAGACTTTTTCCAAATATATAAATGCTAGAACTATCAACTGCTAGATGCTTAAAAAGCTAGTGCATCATGCATCAAGTTTTCAGATAGTTTTCCAGTTTCTTTATCCTTTTAAACATGATCAATCTCAGCACAACTGAAAATTTTAATTTTTTTTCTTTTACAAACAGATATGCCACATTTAAATACCTGAAGTGGATGTACAGTGTGAAGAGTTCTCCTGACCATCTGTGTAGGGAGGTGGTGGAGTATAGTTAGCTAGCTCCAGTTTACTGACAGTGGACGGTGGTGTTGGTGGGGGCGGTAATAATGTACTGTTTGGACTACTGATGTCACCTTCTGCCACCAGAGTCAGATCAAATGCATTTTCATCCTCATAAGGTGGCACAGTTTCTGACTGCCGGACTTCAGACCGCTTTTCCCACCTTTGTTCATTGACATGAGGAATAGGAGATACTGGCACATGGAAAGGTGCATCATTTTTCTGCTTAGTAGCTGGCTCTACATAATCAGGTGGCATTAACACAGGCCGATGACTGTTATCGTGTTGAGTTGTTGACTTAGCTTTCATGTTGTTAGAATTCTCATTGAAGTTTAGTGCTGATGAGATAGCTGCTCCAGAGTCCACATACTCTAATTTACCAAACTGTTCTGTGGACGTCACACTTCTTTGCATAGTTTGGCTTCTTTCCTCTCTATTTCTACCATTTCCTTTACTAACTGCAGGTGTCGAGGAGCCATGTTCAAGTACAGGTGGCTTGAGGCGTAGAAAATCTGGAAGTACAAGATCTTCTTTGTTCAGAAGCCCACGCTGGTCATCCACTCTATTACTCTGAGCTTTTGATAGAAGGTCAAAAAACTCTGCCACAATACAAAATAGAAAAATGATAGCTAATAAGATGGACATTGACCATATTAACTTTTTAAAGAAACTGTACTTTTTTAAAAAATAGATAAAGTTTACTTTTGAATCAAAGCCTGTATGGTATTTTGAGAGGGTCACATTCAGGGGCAACCTATATGCATATCAATTTATTTTAATTTATCTTCAATATTCAATTTTGAAATGTCTGTGATCATACATTTCAGCCTCAGAGCTAAATATTATTTTACTTAAAGCAGTACAGTTTTAAATAGGAGGGAATAGTTCTCAAAAGAGACAAGGAAGGTTCTGTTAATCAAACAAAGCCTCAAGACTGAGCATGACAAACATATAGTATCCTTGTCCTTCTCCTCCAAGTACAGTAGCACTGAGCAAAGATCTCCATCCACATCAAGTGTGCTGATTCCAAAAAAGCCGACCCAGACTTTAACACTGGCAGAATTTAAAGGAGAAAGTTCACCTACTTATTGATCAAGTTGTCTATTTTCATTTACAGTAAAAATTATTTAAAGTGTATGAGTAGGGGAAACATTTCAGAAAGTCAACATCCATAAATTATAAAGCTATTCAGCAGATACATGCTGTATGGAGACTCAGACAGAATAACAGAAATAAAGAAAAAAAGACAAAGGGACAAACTTGCATTTACATGGTGCCTTATGACTTGAGAATGTCCTTTCAAAGAAGCACTTTAGAAATGCAGTCACTTCATATGAAAACAGGGAGACACGAAAATAAACGAATTAAATTCTCAAAATGTTAAACTCTTATGTGTTAATCCTTTAAGAATAAATATTAAATTCAATTTTTAACAGCTTTAAGTTTTCCAAATCTAAATTACAGTAAAATATTTGCAAGAAATAATTGCGAACAATATTATCTACATAAGTTAAAGACAGTTCTATCCCACAAGCCTAATGATAACTCGTTTGCCTGTAGCACAAATGGGTTTGCTCCCTGATAAGACATAAAATTTTTAAATAAAAAGTGACCTTTCAGTCTATCCAGAATTATAAACTATTTCATTACCTCAAAATATATCAATAGCAAAGGAACTCTTATGTCAAAGGAAACTTATAGGAGGCTTACAACAAGATTAGTGAAGTGGCAGCACCTTCATTTAAATCAGCTTTTGAATCAAAAGAAAGGATGGGGGATAAAGAAAATGACTTGCATTTAAAAAGCATATTTCCTGACCTCAGCAGATGCCAAATTGCTTTATAGCCAATAAGATATTTTTGAAATGTAGTCAAAGCTGTAAAGGTAATCTTTTAGGGCGTAGCAAACAAGTGATAGGTTCCAGCATGATTTTCTCATGCTGAACATTAAATGAGCAGATATACCAAATACTTATTCCACAGTAAAACAAAAGGATTTCAAGGGTACAAATTTAAGCAAACTACTCCTTATGTAGTTTAATAATGAATGGCTATGGTAAGGTACTTGAAGCATATTTTTGACTCTGATATGTAGCTGGAAGTAAGGATCTTGGGCTACAGATGTAGTGACCCTACCTCTGAGCCAGATGATCTAGATTCAAGTCCCTCCTGTCCTGAAGTGTGTCATAAATCTCTAGACAAGTTGATTAGAAATTATCTATATCTGGCAAATATAATGCAATCACTTGAACTTTAGGCAAGGGTTAAAGGTATGTTCTTTTGTAAAATTAATTCTTGGGATATTGGCATTGCTGGGTAGCCCAACATTTATTGCCCATCTCTAATTGTCCTGGAGAAGCTGATGGTGAGCTGCCTTGTCAAACTACTGCATCTACATAAATCAATAATGCTATTGGGGGTGGAGTTCCAGAAGTTTGAAGCAAAAACACTGAAGGAATGGCAATATACTTCCATGTCTGATGGTGAGTAATTTGAAAGGAATTTGCAGAAGGTGGTTTTCCAATGTTATTCTGATTATGTCCTCCTAGTCACGTGTTTGAAAAGAACTATCTAAACAGCTTTGGTGATTTGCTGTAGTACGTCTGGGAGATGGTACACATTGCTCCACTGTACATTGGTGGCGAAAGTAATGTATGTGTTTTCTGGGGTGCCAATCAAGCAGACTTTGTCTTTGATGGTGTTAAACCTCTTGACTGTAGTTGGTGCTACACTCACCCATACAAATGGAGAGTTATCATACTCTGCAAGTGTGCTTTATAGATGGTGGCCAAGTTTTGAGACAGAGAAGATTTGCCAGTTGCTAATCTGATCTTGTAGCCACAGTAGTGACATGGCTGGTCCAGCTCAGTTTCTGATCAATGTTGATAGTGGGAGACTCAGCAATGATAATGCAATTGAATACTATGGGGTGATGATTGTATTATTTCTTGTAGGAGAAAATCATTGCTTGATACTTGCTATTTGTCACTTATTAGCCCAAGCCTGAATGGCATTCAGGTCTTGTTGCAGTTGGACATGGACTACTCCAGTAACTGAAGAATCACAAATATTGAATATTGTGCAATCACCAGTGAACATCCCCACCTCTACCCTTACAATGGAGGGAAGGTTAGTGATGATGGCGCCACCTCGTGCTCCCACGAGGAGGTTGAGCAATTCATCAACTTCACCAACACATTCCGCCCTGACCTTAAATTTACCTGGACCATCTCTGACACCTCACTCCCCTTCCTGGACCTCTCCATCTCCATTAGTGACGACTGACTTGACACTGACATTTTTTACAAACCCACCGACTCCCACAGCTACCTGGATTACACCTCTTCCCACCCTACCTCTTGCAAAAATGCCATCCCGTATTCCCAATTCCTCCGCCTCCGCCGGATCTGCTCCCAGGAGGACCAGTTCCGCCACAGAACACTCCAGATGGCCTCCTTCTTTACAGACCGCAATTTCCCTTCCCACGTGGTTAAAGATGCCCTCCAACGCATCTCGTCCACATCCCGCACCTCCGCCCTCAGACCCCACCCCTCCAACCGTAACAAGGACAGAACGCCCCTGGTGCTCACCTGCCACCCTACAAACCTTCGCATAAACCAAATCATCTGCCGACATTTCCGCCACCTCCAAATAGACCCCACTACCAGGGATATACTTCCCTCCCCACCCCTTTCTGCCTTCCGCAAAGAGCGTTCCCTCCGCGACTACCTGGTCAGGTCCACGCCCCCAAACAACCCACCCTCCAATCCTGGCACTTTCCCCTGCCACTGCAGGAACTGTAAAACCTGTGCCCACACCTCCTCCCTCACCTCTATCCAAGGCCCTAAAGGAGCCTTCCACATTCATCAAAGTTTTACTTGCACATCCACTAATATCATTTATTGTATCCGTTGCTCCCGATGCGGTCTCCTCTACATTGGGGAGACTGGGCGCCTCCTAGCAGAGCGCTTTAGGGAACATCTCCGGGACACCCGCACCAATCAACCACACCGCCCCGTGGCCAAACATTTCAACTCCCCCTCCCACTCTGCTGAGGACATGGAGGTCCTGGGCCTCCTTCACCGCCGCTCCCTCACCACCAGACACCTGGAGGAAGAACGCCTCATCTTCCGCCTCGGAACACTTCAACCCCAGGGCATCAATGTGGACTTCAACAGTTTCATTTCCCCTTCCCCCACCTCACCCTAGTTCTAAACTTCCAGCTCAGTAACTGTCCCCATAACTTGTCCGGACTTGTCCGACCTGCCTATCTTGTTTTCCACCTATCCACTCCACCCTCTTCTCCTTGACCTATCACCTTCATCCCCTCCCCCACTCACCCATTGTACTCTATGCTACTTTCTCCCCACCCCCACTCTCCTCTAGCTTATCTCTCCACGCTTCAGGCTCACTGCCTTTATTCCTGAAGAATTCCTGAGGGCTTTTGCCCAAAACTTCGATTTCGAAGCTACTTGGATGCTGCCTGAACTGCTGTGCTCTTCCAGCACCACTAATCCAGAATGAAGCAGCTCAAGATAGTTGGGCCTAGAACATCACCCTAAGGAATCCTGCAGCATTGCACTGCAACTGAGATGTCTGATGTCTAATAATTATACCCATCTTCCTTTGTGCTGGGTTTGATTCTGAGCAGTGGAGGGTTTGCCTCCTGATTTCCATTGATGAGCTCCTTGATGCCACAGTTGGTCAAATGCTGCATTGATGTCAAGGACATGAGTGATCCAGATGAATTTTATAACAATTGGCAATGGTTTTGTGGTCACCATTAGGGTAGTTTTTAAATCCGGGTTCAATTGATTTAAAATTCGAACATATGCTGTTGTGTGATTTGAACTTGCCCCAGGCGCATTTGCCTGGGACTCTGATTATTAGCCCAATAATAAGACCACAATGCTACCACCACTCCACAACTACAGATGTAAACTCTTTTTTTTCAAGTTTAAGAATGTTTTTCACAGAGAATTTCAAGTTGTAGCTCACCAGTGGTACAATTTACCTTCTACTTCATCCATGTTTAGCTTTGGCTGTTTCTTTCTGTTTGTCGTTTGCATTACATCTTTTTTTGAAAGCCTCACATCTTTGGAATATTTTCCATTTCCTCTTATCGAAAAGGGTTTCTCTTCAAGTCTTCCTTCCTCCTGTTGTTTGTAAAATTGTTCATAAGTGAGACATAGGTTATAGTGTTTCTGAAAACATCATCAGAATATATTAGGGCTCATGCCCGAAACATCGATTCTCCTGCTCCTTGGATGCTGCCTGACCTGCTGCGCTTTTCCAGAAACACATTTTCAGATCAGAATATATTAGACTATTTGAAGGCACTATCTAGTAACAGACAGTCAAAACTAAATAGAGAGGAAGCAGACGAATTACTTACTAACCACTAATCCTAATAGTAAAATTGATGAGTATAAGTGAAAGATATGTCATGTTATATCAAAAACATCAGCAAAGTATGTTGATATATTTGGTGGACATAGTAGCTGCCAGGGTAAATATTTTCCTATACTTTGCTACCAACTTCCTAATCCTATTTTCTGTAAATATCAATGGCAGAACAATAACTCAATGAAATCTGAAAAGATAGAATTTTACCTTCACACCAGGGTGTGTGTTAATGTTGGAAGAATCTGATTTCCCTCTTATAATCTTCTCTCTGTCTAAGTGAACAATGAAATACCAAAATACCATTAAATGACTAAACGCAACATTCTGTGACATTTTGGCTGGTTTTCATTTTGATAGTTAGTCTGACTGTTGCCATTAACAATGTTATTCACTATGTTAACACCGAACTCGGGAGTACTCATGGTGTCAGAGGTTATATTGCTCCTATAGAGCAGGGGGAAAGTACAGGTCCAAAATTTATATTTGGGAAAAAGAAAACTGATCAGGTTTGATGAAGCTGGAAAAGTAGGGGGGTTTTTTCCACTTCACACAGATGCAAGTCTTTTTTTACTCCTTGACATGCCTGTGTTTTAGAAATAAAAAACTATGCTGATAATTCTTCGCCCATATATTAACTTGGTATTTTATCCTAGCAGTTTTGTAGGCAGGTTTTTCCAGTACGGGCAAAGACATATGGAACTGAGATTTTATTAGGTTTTTGATTGATCAGGGAATGAAAGGTTATGGGTGGCTAGAGAGGAAAGTGGAAGTGAGGTCACAGTCAGATAAGGTACAATCTTTGCAAATTATGGAGCTGGCTTAAACAGTTATGTAGACTATGCCTGCTGTTAATTCTTATGTGTTAACAAATCAACAGAAGTCCACAGTACAATGAAACACAAATTAAGAATACAACTGTGTGATTAAGTAAGCAAAATTATCAGAATGAGGAATACAGTTTCTAAGGATATCAGAAAAACAAGATTGTAAGGACTATGGGAGATCAGTGCTTTGAGATGACAATTATGATGCTGAGGGAAGTATATTATAGAAAGAAGAGGACATGTAGGTCCTGGGCCTTCTCCACCGCTACTCCCTCACCACCCGACGCCTGGAGGAAGAATGCCTCATCTTCTGCCTCAGAACACTTCAACCCGAAGGCATCAATGTGGACTTCACCATTTCCTCATTTCCCCTCCCCCCACCTTACCCCAGTTCCAACCTTCCAGCTCAGCTCCTACCTGCCAATCTCCCTTCCCACCTATCTGCTCCACCCTCCCCTCTGACCTAACACCTCCATCCCCACCTCCATTCACCTATTGTACTCTTTGCTACCTTCCCCCATCCTCCTCTCTGACCTATCACCTCTATCCCCACCCCTATTCACCTATTGTACTCTTTGCTGCTTTCTCCCCAGTTGTATAGGTACGCTGTATAGAATCATAGAGTTGAGAGCTAAATATCCAAGGATACAGATGTTATTGCCCAGGCAGATGGGCAGAGGGGGACTGGATTACCTTGTTACAAAGAAATGAAATTAAATCAACAACAAGAAGTTCAAGGTCTGTGTAAAAATTTGTAGCTCGGATGCCGGTTGCAGTTGTTGTGGGCATGTTCGCCGAGTTGGGAAGTTGGTTGGCAGACGTTTTGTCCCCTTTCTAGATGACATCCTCAGTGCTCTGGAGCCTCCTCAGCAATGCTTCACAACCTCCACAACAACAGATAAGAAGTGGTGTAGAGTTGGAAGGCATAGAATGTCTGTGGATAGCGTTGAGGAACAGCAAAGGATAAAAGACCCTGACGGGAATTATGAACAGGCTGCTTAGCAGTTGTAAGAAAGTGGGGATGAACATAAGTCAGGAAATAGAGAAGTCCTGTAAGAAAGACACTATTATAATGATCATGGGGCATTTAAATATGCAGGTGGATGGGGAAAATGAGGTTGGTAGCAGATCTCAAGAAAAGGAATTCATGGCATGTCTACAAGATGGCATTCTGGATCAGCTTGTAGTAGAACCCACTGGTGTGACAGAATTAACCCTGACATTTCAGAGGGTGAAGACTGAATCAGATGTAAAGGTATTATAATTGAGTAAAGGTAAGTACAAAGACATGAGGGAGAAGCTAGCTAGAGTTGATTGGAAGGGGGATCTAGCAGGGAAGACAGTGGAGTAGCAATGGCAGAGATTTCTGGGGCTAATTCAGGGGGCACAGCACTAATCCATCTTAAGGAACAATAAACATATGAAAAGGAGGATGAGGCAACCATGGCTGACAAGGGAACTCAGGAACAGCATAAAAGCAAAATGAAAAGCAGACAATGTGGTGAAGATTAATGGGAAACCAGAGAATTAGGAAACCCTTAAAAGCCAGCAGAGGATAACTAAAACATCAATAACGGGGGTACATGATGAAAATTGACAATAAGCTAGCTAGTAATATAAAGGTTTGTAAGGGTATTTTTACATACCAAAAGGTAAGAGAGATGCAAGAGTGGACATTGGACTGTTGGAAAATGTGACTGGAGAAGTACTAATTAGATTAGATTAGATTAGCTACAGTGTGGAAACAGGCCCTTCAGCCCAACAAGTCCATACCGACCCTCCGAAGAGTAACCCACCCAGACCCATTCCCCTAACTAATGCACCTAACACTACAGGTGGTCAATTCACCTAACCTGTACATCTTTGGATTGCTGGAGGAAACTGGAGCACCCGGACGAAACCCACGCAGACACAGGGAAATGTGCAAACTCCACACTGACAGTCACCCAAGGCAGGGATTGAACCTGGATCCCTAGAGCTGTGAGGCAGCAGTGTTAACCACTGAGCTACCATGTAGCCCCAAATTGTGAACAAAGAAATGGCAGAGAAACTGAATAAGTATTTTGCATCAGCTTTCACAGTGGAAGACGCCACAGCATACCAGAACATCGAGAGAGTTGGGGCAATTGTGAGTGTAGTGGCAATCACCAAGGAGTAGGTGATGGGGAAGATAAAAGATCTGGATAAATAACCAAGATCAGATGGACTATACACCAGATTCTGAAGGAGACAGACAAACAGATTGTGGAGGCACTGATGTTGATCTTTCAGGAATCACTAGTCAGGGTAGATCCCAGAGGACTGGAAAATGATTAAGGTAAGTGTTAAAGAGATGGAGGCAGAACAAACAAAAAAGTTAACCTGGCCTTGTTCATTGGTAAGATCTTAGAATTTATTATTATGGATGAGATTGCAGAGTACTTGAAAGTGCATAGTAAAATAGGTCTGAGTCAGCATTGCTTCGTCAAGGGGAGGATATGTTTGACAAATGTGTTAGAATATTTGGGGAAGTAACAAGAGACGAAGGAGAACCCATGGTGTTGGGGCAAGTACTGGCGTGGATAGAGGATTGGCTGACTGGTAGAAGGCAGAGAGTAGAGACAAAGAGTCTTTTTAAGATGGCAGCTGGTGTCTTCTGGAGCTCTGCAGTGTTGCGACCACAATATATATTAACAATATGGACAAGAAACTGAGGGCAATGTTGCTGACTTTGCAGATAAGTGGAGAGACAGTAGTGTTGAGAAAGTGGGGAGACTGCAGGATTTGGACATGCTGGGTGTGTGGGCAAAGAAGTGGCAGACGAATACAGATGTGGCAAACTGTGATGCTCTACATGTTGATAGGAAGAACAGAGGCATAGATTATTTTTTAAATGGGGAAAGGCTTTTGAAGTCTGAAGCACCAAAGGTCTCAGGAGTCCTAGTTCAGGATTCTCTTAAAGTTAACATGCACGCTCACTTTGAACTTGGGAAGGCAATTATAATATTTCAAGATGGCTAAAATACAAGAGCAGAAACATACTGCTGAGGCTGAATAAGGCTCTGCTCAGACTGCATTTGGAATCTTGTGAGTGGTTTTAGACCTTGTATCTAAGAAAGGATATGCTGGCATTGAAGGGGGTCCAGAGGAAGTTTACAAGAATGAATCCTGGTATGAAGCGGTTGGAGGACTCTGGGTCTGAATGAGGGGGAACTGATTGCAACTTACAGATTACTGAGAGACCTGGATAGAGTGGAGGTAGCAGCAAAGACTCAGACTCGAGGGCACAGTCTTAGAATAAGGGATGACCTTTAGAACAGAGATGAGGTAGAATTTCTTCAATAGAGAGTGATTATCTGTGGAACTCAATGTTGTAGAGCGCTATGGAGTCCAAGTCATTGAGTGTATTTAAGACAGAGACAGATAGGTTTTTGATTAAGAAAGGGGATCTAGGTTATGGGGAGAAGGCAGAAGAATGAGAAACATATCAGCCATGATTGAATGTTGGAGTAGACTCTGTGGGACAAATGGCCTAATTCTGTCCTTATATCTTATGGTATTAGACTCCTAATATATTTTATTCAATATAAAAACTGTCTTATTAAGTGCTAGACTTCAAACTCTAAGTTTTAGTAACACACAAGCTTTATTCAACAAACTGTGGTATGATTTTAACATTCAAATTATATCAAAATCCTTTCTTAAAAATAAAAGATATGTTGTGCTTTGCTAGAATATGTACATTGCATTGAAATAAATTAAATAAATATTATTTGATTATCCATAAAAACTGTGTGGTAATTTTACATGATTGTACTTATGACCAAATGTGCATTCTATTCTTCTTGCCAAATCTGATTCAAACACACAAAATTGAAATAATAAGAAATGCAAATGAGTAAAATCATTGAACTATTTTGCACTGTGAGCCTTGGTTAAGTGCTATAAGAAAGAGATCATCGAAGGGGCAATGCACACCTCATACATCATGCTTACCTTTTTCAGGAACATGCTCTGCAACATCCAGAACAACACGCTGTCCATCGAGATTAGAGATAGGAACGCCAAGATCTAAAGCTTCTGATTCCCCATTCTATGAAATATAAACAACATAAGTCTCTCAATATAAACTATGAACAAAAGAGGGGAAGGAAGTTACAAAGGAATATAGACAACATAGGAATGACAAAAAGAAAACTTGGTCTGATTGTGTCTTCTTGCCTTCCAGGCTCATGTGTTCACCCACAATTTTACATCCACTTTGCTGTTTCAGCCCGACATTCCCTTGCTTAACAGACTAATATCCAGATGTTGCATTAGCCAGTAAAATTTACAAGGGTATTGTAATAAATCTATAGGCTAGCACAAACACCAATTTCCACCTTTCCCTGTCCAAAAGCTAAACTCTTACTGGTGAACAACCCAGCTCTTTTATTCTTTTATTAAATTAACAGGCTCATAAACCACCCACTAAGGACACCGCAAAGCTAACCAAAAAGGAGAAGGGGAAATTAATTATCATTTGAAAGGGAGATAATGCATTCTATCTTCCGTGATGCCATTTATCCCAAAAAGGTTCAAGGGTGCTTGGGAACCCCATGTCCTCCTTTTTTAAGGACAGCCTGTTGCAGATGTAACCACAAAAAAGAGGCAGGCATTCAGATGATGGCCCACATGGAGATGCACTGACCTGCTCTCTCACCTCAATATCATATGCACAAAGATCAGGAGAGTGGGAAAGCAAATAAAATAGATGTGTGACTTTCCACAGCCAATATATGCATTGTAGATGTACTGTACAGCACTACAGAACAAACAGTTGGCCTGGAAGCTTCAAGAAACTTTAACCTTTGATTGTACTGTACTGCTGCATACAACATCCTCTACCACAGATCCTCAATGGATCTCTCCCACGAAGAGAGCTGTCACTAGGACAATTGGTGCTTGTCAAAAGAGAAGAAGGCCAAGTTGTATCCAGGACAGATGAAGTGAAGAAGTGAAAAATGGGCGGTAGCAACCCAAACAAGAAACCCTCTATTCTACGCTGAAGGACAAGATGGAATCTAACTATTTGTGTTAGAGATGGCCCTTGCCTGACACTTTTGTCACTAGGATACTCTGCAGATCTTGCTGCATTTGAACTTGAACTGATTTAGTACCAGAGATTGTTCGAGGAGAAAGTGAGGAATGCAGATGCTGGAGATCAGAGCTGAAAATGTGTTGCAGGAAAAGCGCAGCAGGTCAGGCAGCATCCAAGGAACAGGTCTATCGACGTTTCGGGCATCAGCCCTTCTTCAGGAAAATGAAGAAGGGCTGATGCCCGAAACGTCGATTCTCCTGTTCCTTGGATGCTGCCTGACCTGCTGCGCTTTTCCAGCAACACATTTTCAGCTCGTACCAGAGATTGTTGCAAACATTGTGCAATCATCATCATATAATCCTCCCTTCTGATCTTATGATGGAGGGAGGGTCATTGATGAAGTAGCTGAGATGGTTAGGCTAAGGCACAATCCTGACAAACTTGTACAGAGATATTCTGGAGCTGAGATAATTGATCTCCAACAACCACAACCACCACTTCATGCTAGACATGATTCCAAACAGCGGATAATTTATCCTATGATTCGCTTTGGCTCTAGTTTAACTTGCATTCCTTGATGCCATAACTGTTTGAATTCAGTCTTCATATCAAGAGCATTCCTTCTCCTCTGCCAGTATTGCTCTAAGTTGGACAGGGCAAGCTTCTTGGGGGTTGTTATAGCTTTGCCTATTCAAACAAGTAGATCGTACTCTATTACATTCTTGATTTGTATTTTGTTTGTGGTGAGGAGCTTTGGGGAGTCAGATAGCAAACCACAGACAGTTTCTAATTGCTCTCATCAAACATACGTAGCTCATCCAATTCAGTTTATGGTGCCCCACATCTGTAGGACATTGATAGTAGGGCATTTTGTACTCAGCAACGGAAAATCCATTGGATGTAAGAAGAATTGCTGTTGATGGTAATTCTTGGCCCTTGTGTCATTTAGATATTTCTTGTGATTTTTTAGGGCTAGGCCTGGATGTTAACCAGGTCTTTTAGCCTGTGGCCTCATACTGCCTCCTTTACCCAGAATCCACTGATTTTGTTTTTAACATTCTATCGCGGGATTATGAGTATTCCTAACAAGGACTGAGTTTACTGCTCATGCATATCTCTGCATACAACTTAGAACATATGCCATTGCTATTGTAAGGTTTTCTAGAAATCTATGGAATTTGTGACTCAGGCTGGTACCTTCTGCAACTGTTGTCAGAAAGTTGGTCCTTTTTTCTAAAAGCTGTTCCTTTTCTCAGGTATGCTGTGTCCTTGATGTTTTCCAGAGGGGTATTAAAACTGTCCATGCTCCAAAATGACTGGTTTGGTACTGCTTGAATCCCAACCTCCCCATCAAACCAGCGGATAAAGGGGGACTCATGACTCATGACTCCACCCCCATTCCCCCCACCATCACACCCACTCCAGTTACTGGCTCCGCCCCCACTCCCAGCTCCACACCTACACCAGATGCCAGCTCCCAGCCCTGCCAAGTTTTCACCATCCCTCCAGACCTTCCCCTCACTGAGGACGAACGATCAGTCCGCAGCAAAGGACTCACCTTCATCCCCCTCCTTCCATGCATCAATGAATTTAATACACGCCGTGACGTCGAACACTTCTTCTGCCGCCTCCACCTCCGAGCTTACTTTCACAATCAGGACTCCCGCCCACCTTCCGAGGACCCCTTCGCCCACCTCCAACACACTGCATCCACCTGGACACCCCGCACTGGCCTATTACCAACTGTCGCCGGGACATTAACTGCCTCAACCTGTCTAACACCCCTCCCCCACTCCAACCTCTCACCCTCGCAACGCGCAGCCCTCCAATCCCTCTGCTCCAATCCCAACCTCACCATCAAGCCAGCAGATAAAGGGGGCGCAGTGGTAGTCTGGCACACTGACCTCTACACTGCTGAAGCCAAACGCCAACTCGAGGACACCTCTTCCTACCGCCCCCTCCACCATTGCTGTTTCTGCTGACTGTCGAGGACACCTCTTCCTACTGCTCCCTCGACCATGACCCCACCCCCCCATCACCAAACCATCATCTCCCAGACCATACACAACCTCACCACCTCAGGAGATCTCCCACCGACAGTTTTCAACCTCATAGTCCGGGAACCCCGCAATGACCGATTCCACCTCCTTCCCAAGATCCACAAGCCTGACCACCCCAGCCAACCCATTGTCTCAACCTGCTCCTGCCCCACCGAACACATTTCCACCGGTCTCGATACTGTCCTATTCCCCTCTAGTCCAGGAACTCCACATACATTCGCGTCACCACCCATGCCATCCACCTCCTCCAAGTCTTCCGTTTCCCCGGCCCCCAATGCATTATCTTCACCATGGACATCCAATCCCTCTACACCTCCATCCGCCATGACCAGGGCCTCCAAGCCCTCCATTTCATCCTCTCCTGACGTCCCCCCCCCCAGTACCCTTCCACTGACACTTTCATTCGTTTGGCTGAACTGGTCCTCACCCTTAATGATTTCCCCTTCGAATCCTCCCACTTCCTCCAGACAAAAGGAGTACCTGCATGGGTCCCAGCTATGCCTGTCTTTTTGTTGGCTACGTAGAACAGTCCATCTTCCGTTGTTACACCGGTACCACTCCCCACCTCTTCCTCCGCTACATTGATGACTCCATTGGTGTCACCTCTTGCTCCCGCGAGGAGGTTGAGCAGTTCATCAACTTCATCAACACATTCCACCCTGGCCTTAAATTCACCTGGACCATCTCCAACACCTTCCTCCCCTTCCTGGTCCCCTCCATCTACATCAATGACCACCGACTTACCACTAACATTTTTTTACAAACCCACTAACTCCCTCCCCCCTCCACCTATTGTACTCTTAGTTACCTTCTCCCCAGCTTCATCCCCTCCCATTTATCTCTCCACCTCGGAGGCTCCCTCCTGATGAAGGTCTTTTGCCCAAAACGTCGATTTTCCTGCTCCTCGGATGCTGCCTGACTTGCTGTGCTTTTCCAGCACCGTTCTAACCTAGACTCTGATCTCCAGCATCTGCAGTCCTCACTTTCACCACAGATATGAAAGAGATTACTGAGAGGCCTGTTTGTTTATACATGAACAGGTGAGACTTTCGGCCAAATCATTCATGTTTTATAAGTAAGCTGTATAATGAAAGGAAAGTGGTCAGTCCTGGAGTGCACTGTGTGGGAACAGGCTGCTAGACTCTCTCTTTTGCTTTGTGTTTAAGGGGTTGGTTTATTTGCACTGTTGCATGTAATTAAGTCTAATTTGGACTGAAAAAGTTCTGTAGGTATTCTTTACTCTGTTCTTTGTGTTTCATTCCGTAATTTTTGAATAAATGTTTTGTCTGTTTTAAAACCTGGTGACCTAGCTAATTTACTCCGGGTAATTTTCACTGTATACTTAACGAGACTAACAGCAAAGTTACGGTCTAGGCTACCTGCTTCAGAATGTTTTCAGAATGTCTTGAGGCCTAGTCCATAACACTCTTAAGTCTTGCTAAAAAGTATTTTTCACAACTTCGCTCTTCTATAAATCAATTACAATGTCCAATGTCCTGATTAACATTGCTTTGGTCAGCACTGCCACTTAAGACTGAACCAGAAGCCCACATGATTTTCTGTTCCAAGTCACTTTCTGGTAAACAGTTCTCCTTTTACTCTTTGATTTGCTTAGCTGAAGCAAAAATAATTGACCTTTGCATTCATTAGTCAGCTGGAGAGTTTCTTGTTAAATCTGTAGTGATTTAAATGAGGTCAGTCAGGTGCATCACAGAATAAGAGCTTCCTGATTGGACCAGATTAACAGCCCCAATCAGTGAGCGCTGTCTGATGCAGAAGAACAGAACGGTCAGCCTTTGCTTGTCATTGGTTCATTGGCCATACAGGTGTCTTTGCTGGTGGTGAAATGTTAATAAAGTGATTTTCACGAGGTGTTTTTCACTGCATCTTGCACCTGTATACATTCAAGCATGAGTGCTAAGGACTATGAGCACTACTGCTGTATGGAGGGGGGAATAAATAAATAAAAGAAGAACAGAACTGTCAGACATCTTAGAAGAGAAAGCGAGGACTAGAGATCAGAGTCGAGAGTGGTGCTGGAAAAGCACAGCAGGTCAGGCAGCATCTGAGGAGCAGAAGAATCGACATTTCAGGCAAGAGCCCTTCATCAGGAAAGACTTGTGCCCAAAATGTTGATTCTCCTGCTCCTCGGATGCTACCTGACCTGCTGTGCTTTTCCCAACAGACATCTTCTTCACTCAGAGCTAGTTCTGAGGGAGTTGGATCAGTGCCAAGGACTCTCCATGTTTAAATAAAAGGAGACTTGGTGACAGGATACCAGCTTCTGTGGAGTTATTTCAGTGGGACTAATTATGTAACCATGCAAATGCACCTACTAGCTGAAGCCTAAGTGGACCTCAGTCAGGCACGACAACTGGCTTTAGCTTTGGAGGAACCTGACCCAGTGCTAAAGAGCCCCAGGGGAACTTAAACAAAAAAAGGTCTATATTCTCGGACTCAGAGGGGGTGGGATGTAGCGATTGTAATAAGGGCAGCCAGGTGCACCTCATAGAATATAACAGGTTTGCTAGAGCTGTAGGGGAAGATTTAAACTAGTTTGGCTGGGGGTGTGGAGGAATCAGAGTGTCAGGTCAGAAGGTGCAGCAGTTGGTATAAAAGTAGATGCAACAAGCAGAGATTCTAAGAAAGGGCAGTTTAAAATGGCAAGAGGATGGGAGCCCAGGCAGAAGGAAACAATGCAGAGTCCAGAGCAAAAGTTAAGAAAAGAAGAAAGTAAAATTGGGTAAGAGAATCATACAAAAGACCGGGGGATTGCTAGATTCTAAAGGACAATGAGTATAAGGGCACTTTATCTGAATGCCCGTAGTATTCAAAACAAAGTAAATGAACGTATTGTGCAAATCAGTACAAAGGGAATTTGTACTTAGTTGCTAGTACAGAAATGTGGTTGCAGTGTGTTGGTGACTGGGAATCAAATATCCAAGGATATCGCGGGATTAGGAAGGTAAGGAAGGTGGGGTTACACTCTTAATTAAGGATGAGATTAGGGCAATAGGGAGAGATGACATAGGATCTAAGGAGCAAAATGATGAATCCATTTGGATGGAGATCAGGAATAGTCACTGCTGAGAATAGCCTATAAGTCACCCAATAATAATGCTACAGTGGCACAGGTGAGCAATCAATAAATATCTAACATTTGTAAGAATGGAACGGCAGTTGTCATGGGGGACTTTAACATGCACATTAATTGTCCAAATCAAATCAGTAGAGGCAGTCTTGAACAGGAGTTCACATAACGCATCTTTGAAAATTTTCTTGAACAGCATGTTACCAAACCTAGAAGGGAGCATGCAATCCTAGATCTGGTCCTGTTTAATGAGATAGGTAAAATTAATGATCTTGTAGTTAATGATTCTCATGGAAAGAGTGATCAAAGTATGACTGAATTTCGGATACAAAGGAAAGTGAAATAGTAAAATCTAAAGCCAGGGTGCTATGCTTAAACAAAGGAGACTATTATGGAATGAGGAAGGAGTTGGCTAAATTAGACTGGGAACACAAGTTACATGGTGGAATGGTTGAGGAACAGTGGAAGACTTTCAAAGAGATTTTTTCAGTGCTCAAGGAAAGTATATGGTGGTCAAAAACAAGAAGAGCCAGCCTTGGATAAACAATGAAGTAAAGGAAGGGATCCAATTAAATACTCAGACTTACAAAGTACCCAAGAGTAATGGGAAACAGGCGGATCGGGAAAACTTTAAAAAGCAACAAAGAACCATGAAGCAAGAAATAAAGAAACGAAAAATAGATTATGAATGCAAACCAGCACAGAATATAAAAACAGGTAGGAAAAGTTTTTATAAAACAGGAAAGGGTGGCTAAAGTAGATGTAGGTTCCTTGCAGGAAGAGAAAGGGGAATTATTATTGGGTAATGCTGAAATGGCCGAGGCCTTGAATAACTATTTTGTGTCAGTCTTCACAGTGGAAGAGATGCCTAACATGCCAGAGAATGATGTTAATGATATGAAGGGAGGTGAGGACCTCAATTCAATTGTTATCACTAAAGGAGTAATGTTTGAGCAAACTTGAGGGCCCAAAGGTAGATAGGCCCCCTGGTGCTGATGGAATACATCCCAGGATGCTGAAAGAAATAGCAGAGGTTTTAGTAGATGCATTTGTGGTAATTTACAAAAATTCACCAGACTCCAGGCAGGTCCTGGCTGACTGGAAGACAGCGAATGTCACACCACTGTTTAAAGAAAGGTGTAGGCATAAGGCAAGTAACCATAGGCCAGTCAGCTTAACATCTGTAGTCAGGAAAATGCTGGAGGCTATTGAAGAAGAAACAGTGAGACATCTGGACGGAAAGGGTTCCATCAGGCAGATGCAGCTTGGATTCAGGAAGGGAAGGTCATGTTTGACAAACTTACTGGAGTTCCTTGCGGATGTAACAAGCATGGTGGAAGGAGGGGAACAGGTGGATGTTGTATACGTGGATTTCCAAAAGAAGTTTGATAAGTTGCCGTATAAAAGACTCATCCATAAGATAAGAATGCATGCAGTTGTAGGGAATTTACTACCATGGATAGAGGACTGGTTAACCAATAGAAAGCAGAGAGTTGGGATAAATGGATGTTTCTCTGGTTGGAGATCATTGGTGAGTGGGGTACCACAGGGGTCGGTGTTGGACCCACTGTTCATGATATATATAAATTATTTGGAAGAGGAGACCGAGTGTAACGTATCCAAGTTTGCTGATGACACCAAACTGAGTGGAAAGGCAAACTGTGCAGAGGATGTGGAGGGTCTGCAGACAGATTTAGATAGGTTAAATGAGTGGGCAAGGGTCTGGCAGATGGAGTACAATTTTGGTAAATGTGAGGTTATCCATTTTGAAAGTAAAAATAGGAGGTCAGAGTAGTATTTAAATAGTGAAAGATTGCAGCATGCTGTTGTGCAGAGAGACTTAGGAGTGCTCATACATGAATCGCTGGAAGTTGATTTGCAGATGCAACGGGTAATCAAGAAGGCAAATAGAATATTGGCTTCATTGCTAGAGGGACTGGATTTAAGAGCAGGGAAGTCCTGCTGCAATTGTACAAGGTGTTGGTGAAGCCGCATCTGGAATACTCTGCACGGCTCTGGTCTCCTTACTTGAAGAAAGATATACTGGCTTTGGAGGGGTGCAGAGGAGGTTCACCAAGTTGATTCTGGAGATGAGGGGTTTACCCAATGAGGAGAGATTGAGCTGCCTGGGACTGAACTCGCTAGAATTTAAGATTGAGAGGGGATTTTATAGCAGCATAAATTATGGAAAGGATAGATAAGATAGAGACAGGCAAGTTGTTTCCACTGGTGGGTGAGACAAGAAGTAGGAGACATGGCCTCAAGATTAGGGGGCATACATTTAAGACATGAGGAGGAACTGTTTTCACAAACAGTAGTGAATCTATGGAATTTTCTGCCCAATGAAGCAGTAGAGGTAGCTTAATTAAATGTATTCAAGACACAATTGGATGGGTTTTTGCATGGTAGGGGAATTAAAGGTTATGGGGATAATGCAGGTAGGAGGAGCTGAGATGATGGATAGATCAGCCATGATCTTAATGAAGGGCGGAGCTGGCTTGATGGGCCAAATGGCCTACTCCTGCTTCTATTACTATGAAACTACGTAGAAAATGAGTTCACTGATTGGGCTGTTAATCTAGTCCAATCATGGTGCCCTGGCTGACAGCCTGGGCCTGGCCAAACTGGCCATCAACAGGTCCAGGCAGTGGGCTGTGGAGGGGGTCGTTAGGGCCGACTGCCTGCCCCCCCTTCCGCAGTTATGTTAGAGCCTGGGTGTCCTTGGAGAAGGAGCACACGGTGTCCACCAACACCCTGGAGTTGTTCAGGGAGAGGTGGGCGTCGCAGGGAGTGGAGTGCATTATTTTCCCCCTCCAACTCTATTTTGATTTAGTCCCTGCCCTCGCCTTCACTGTTTGATCACACAGCATTGCCCTTTGATGTGAAGGGCACTGCTTGTCACTGGCCACTCGGGTGTTTTCCTGTATAAGAAAAAAAAAGAACAGGAATGCATCTCGGGGATCTGGGGTGGAGGGGGCTGCATGCAGCGGTTCACGGACTCTCAGCCCAACTGCATGTTCTGAGGCGCTGTGGAGTCCGTGGACCACGTTTATATTGGGTGTGGGCGTTTGCACTCCCTTTTTGATTTTCTTAAAATCCTCCTCCTCTGTTTTTGGTTGCACTTTAGTCCCACGCTCCTGATCTTCTGGCACCTGGTACAGAGGAGGGAGGGCAGGTCTGAAAACTTCCTTGTGGGTCTGCTCCTGGGCCTGGCCAAACTGGCCATAAACAGGTCCAGGCAGCGGGACGTGGAGGGGGTCATTAGGGATGACTGCCTGCCCCTCTTCCGCGGTTACATTAGGACCTGGGTGTCCTTGAAGAAGGAGCACACGGTGTCCACCAACACCCTGGAGTTGTTCAGGGAGAGGTGGGCGCCGCAGGGAGGGGAGTGCATTATTTCCCCCTCCAACTCTATTTTGATTTAGTCCCTGCCCTCCCCTTCACTGTCTGATCACATAGCATTGCCCTTTGATGTGAAGGGCACTGCTTGTCACTGGCCACCCGGGTGTTTTCCTATCTTCCTGGTGGTGGAAACTGAATAAAGATTCGTGCACCTTGTGTCTCTCACTGTGTCTCACACCTGCACACACACACCATGGCTGTTGGGGAAAAATAAGCACTACCGCAGTTAGGTGGGAGTGTGGGGAAAAAGAGAAAAAAAAAGGGAAAAAAATGACGAGGAATGCATTGCCTTTTGATGTGAAGGGCATCGCTTGTCACTGGCCACTCGGGTGTTTCCTTTCTTCCTGATGGTGGAAACTGAATAAAGATTCGTGCATCTTTTGTCTTTCACTGTGTGTCACACCTGCACACACACAACATGGGTGCTGGGGAAAAAAATAAGCACTACTGCACTTAGGCAGTAGTGTGGGAAAAAAAGAACAGGAGTGTTAGATATCCTGTTCACTGTGAGGGAGCTGGTCCAGTGTGGGAAGGACTCTCCTCTTGACTGCTTCAGAAGGGGGAACTGATTCTGGGGGAAAAAAGAACAGGAATGCATTGCCTTTTGATGTGAAAGGCATCGCTTGTCACTGGCCACTTGGGTGTTTCCTTTCTTCCTGGAGATAAGAGAACCCAGGGACTATAGTGCAGGACCATACCTTTGAGATTATCCATTAGGTGTGACATCTTGTTTGGATAAGGGTGAGGGTGGCAGGATGGATGAGCTAATTGACCATGGTGTTATCTGACAGACAGCCATTCTCAAGTATCCGGACAAAGAAGGAATATAGGAAACTGTATAGTGAGGGGATTGACCCTATTCTCTGCAGCTAGAAGAAAGTGAGGACTGCAGATGCTGGAGAGTCAGGGTCGAAAAGTGTGGCACTGGAAAAAGTACAGCAGGTCAGGCAGCATCTGAAGAGGAGAATCAACGTTTCAGGCATATACCTCATTCGAAATGTCGACTCTCCTGCTCCTTGGATGCTGCCTGACCTGCTGTGCTTTTTCCAGCACCACACTTTTCGACTGTTCTCTGAAGTACCACTGACGCTCAGTAGCAGCAGAGTGTACTACCTATACAATGTACTGCAGAAATTCACCAAAGATCCTTAAACAAAACCTTCCAAACCCATGACCACCTCCATCTAGAAAGACAAGTGCAACAAGTACATGAAACAGCACCACCTGCAAGTTCCCGCCTAAGTCACTCACCAACCTGACTTGGAAATACATCGCTGAGTGAAAATCCTGGATTGCAGTAGGTCAAGAAGGCAGCTCATCACCACCTTCTGAAGGGCAACTAGGGATGGACAATAAATGGTGGCCAGCCAGCAATGCCCATGTCCCATGAATAAATTTTTAAAAAAGCAAAGACTGAGAGTCCCTAGAGCTGTGCTAGGTCTCAGTACATTTTCTTATGGCTACAGAGGGACCTGCAGTTAGAGGGGAGGATCCAGTCATCATGGGATTTTGTTTAAATCATTCATGACCAGCAGTTATTACCCAGAGGACAGTTATGAGTCAACCACATTGTTAGGTCTAGGGTCACATGTAGATCTGACCAGATAAGGATAACAAATTTCCTTCCCTAAAAGGAGATTAGTGAACTAGATGGGTTTTACCAGCAATTGACAGTAGTTGCATGGCTGCCATTAGGTCCCCTATCTATTACAAATTCTTATTGAATTCTAATTGTGCCATTTTGCATGGGTGGGACTTCAACCCATATCCTGAGAATTTGGCCTGGGGTTCTGGACTCTGGACTCTAGTAGCATTATCAATTAACCACTGGTTCCCCTTTTGGGTGTCAACAACATAGGCAGGACAAGTAAAGAAGTTCAGCAAAATCAGCATGAAGAGCTATGCAAAATAATATATTTATTTACATAAATCACTGCTATAACTTGGCTTCCTGAACTTGGATTAATGGTGCTGGAAGAGCACAGCAGTTCAGGCAGCATCCAACGAACAGCGAAATCGACGTTTCGGGCAAAAGCCCTTCATCAGGAATAAAGGCAGTGAGCCTGAAGTGTGGAGAGATAAGCTAGAGGAGGGTGGGGGTGGGGAGAAAGTAGCATAGAGTACAATGGGTGAGTGGGGGAGGAGATGAAGGTGATAGGTCAAGGAGGAGAGGGTGGAGTGGATAGGTGGAAAAGAAGATAGGCAGGTCGGACAAGTCCGGACAAGTCAAGGAGACAGTGCTGAGCTGGAAGTTTGAAACTAGGATGAGGTGGGGGAAGGGGAAATGTGGAAGCTGTTGAAGTCCACATTGATGCCCTGGGGTTGAAGTGTTCCGAGGCGGAAGATGAGGTGTTCTTCCTCCAGGTGTCTAGTGGTGAGGGAGCGGCGGTGAAGGAGGCCCAGGACCTCCATGTCCTCGGCAGAGTGGGAGGAGGAGTTGAAATGTTTGGCCACGGGGCGGTGTGGTTGATTGGTGCTGGTGTCTCAGAGATGTTCCCTAAAGCACTCTGCTAGGAGGCGCCCAGTCTCCCCAATGTAGAGGAGACCGCATTGGGAGCAACGGATACAATAAATGATATTAGTGGATGTGCAAGTAAAACTTTGATGGATGTGGAAGGCTCCTTTAGGGCCTTGGATAGAGGTGAGGGAGGAGGTGTGGGCACAGGTTTTACAGTTCCTGCGGTGGCAGGGGAAAGTGCCAGACTGGGAGGGTGGGTCGTAGGGGGGTGTGGACCTGACCAGGTAGTCACGGAGGGAACGGTCTTTGCGGAAGGCGGAAAGGGGTGGGGAGGGAAATATATCCCTGGTGGTGGGGTCTATTTGGAGTTGGCGGAAATATCGGCGGATGATTTGGTTTATGTGAAGGTTTGTAGGGTGGAAGGTGAGCACCAGGGGCGTTCTGTCCTTGTTACGGTTGGAGGGGTGGGGTCTGAGGGCGGAGGTGCGGGATGTGGACGAGATGCGTTGGAGGGCATCTTTAACCACGTGGGAAGGGAAATTGCGGTCTCTAAAGAAGGAGACCATCTGGTGTGTCCTATGGTGGAACTAGTCCTCCTGGGAGCAGATACGGCGGAGGCGGAGAAATTGGGAATACGGGATGGCATTTTTGCAAGAGATAGGGTGGGAAGAGGTGTAATCCAGGTAGCTGTGGGAGTCGGTGGGTTTGTAAAAAATGTCAGTGTCAAGTCAGTCGTCATTAATGGAGATGGAGAGGTCCAGGAAGGGGAGTGAGGTGTCAGAGATGGTCCAGGTAAATTTAAGGTCAGGGTGGAATGTATTGGTGAAGCTCCTGAACTTGGGTCATCCCTCTCCACTGTGCTAACAGCATCGTTAATTTACAGAGCCACCCTTCCATCTTTAAGCAGTTCCTCAAAGGCAAAAATCTCTGGATTATCATCTGAGCTACATGCAAATTGGTATAGTCTCATAAGGTTAGAACTTAGATAATGGGATGTGGGTATTGCTGGCTCGGCCAGCATTTATCACCCATCCCTAATTGTGCTTGAACTGAATGACTTGCTAGGCCACTTCAGAGGCAGTTAAGAGTAAACCACATTGCTGTGGATCTGGAGTCTCATGCAGACTAGAGCACATAGTGAAAGCAGCTTTTCTTCCCTGAAAGACATCAGTGATCAAGACGGATTTTTACAATAACCAACAGTGTTTACGTGGCTGCCATTAGGCTAGATTTTAATACCAAATTTCTATTGACTTCTAATTGTACCTTCATGGTATTCCAAGCAATGTCACCAGAACATTCACCTGGGGTTTTGGATAATTAGTCCACTGATATTACCACTATGCTCAAAAACTAGTGTAGCAGAAATGGTTTCCAGTTTGGGGCAGTGGCATCAATACTGGAGAAAATGAGGCTGCACCATTGGGATGGTCTACATCTGAAGTATGCTGGGCCCAATATTCAAGCAAGTCACAGAACGAAGGAAAGAAAAAAAGTTTTAAGTTATATAGTAAGGGCAAATGATCAAACTTGGGAAGATTTGGTTAATCAAAAGCAGAGACAAGGCAAGTAAGAAGGATGTTAATAGGAATGATAAATAGATTTTGACAGGTAGGGGGAGCATACAAATCTAAGAACAAGAAACAAATATGGAAAATGTTACATAAATAATAAAAGGACAAAACTAAAATCTCAGTTTCTGAATGCGAATAGCATTTGCAACAAATAGATGAACTGATAGTGCAAATAGAAATAAATGAGCACAATGAGATAGCCATTACAGAGACATAGCTGCAGGAATGAAATCAGATAGGAAGGAAAGGAAGCTAGGAAAAGATAGAGAGATGGCTTTGTTAACTAATTATAGCATTAGCACAATGAATAAGGATCACCTAAGTTCAGGAAACCAGAATATAGCATTGGTTTCTATAAATAGAGAAAGGATAAGTCACTTGTGAGTGTGGTGTGCAACCCTCCTTACAGTAAGGACCATAAGACATAGGAGTGGAAGTAAGGCCATTCAGCCCATCGAGTCCATTCCACCACTTAATCAATGCCACTTACCCGCACTCTCCCCATATCCCTCAATTTCTTGTGAGATTCCTTGTCAGTAACCACATGTTAAGATGGAATATAAAGGAGAAAATGAAAAGGGTTGGTCAGATTAGTATGTTGATAATTATGGGGATTTACTTTTACACATCCGGGCAACTAGAGACGGTCAATAATGCTGGCTCAGTCAGTGATGCCCATATCCCATGAATGAACTTTTGAAAAAAAAAGAGACTGGAACAATCAGATGGAAAGGTATTCTAGGTAAATGAGGATGTGGTCTCCTGAGGAGAGGTGGGGAACCCTTGTTTGGGGGCCCAGAACTGTAAAGGGGGCTGCTGAAAGCTACATCTCTTTCTTTGCCTCTAGCCCCCTACTGTGAATCCCTTATCTTACTCACCTTTGATCTGCAATCCCGAGATATTCATGGGCGTCTAGCAGATGCAGTTAGTTGGCATACTGAAATCATTGATGAGGCAGACTGTGATATTTAACATCATCAGGCCTCTCACAAAACTAATGCAGTAGGTAAGACCCTACCAACCACCCAAAATTAAGCCCAAGATCAATTTATCCAAGCTTTATGATGATACAAAGGACGACCAAAGATCATCGGCAAAGCATCAATTTTAGGGAGTTTCATGGAGTATTTTGCTCCATGAGCTCAAGTAACCCAGAAGAATAAACCTACATGGACCATAAGATATAGGAGTAGAATCAGGCCATTCAGCCCATCAGGTCTGTTCTGCCATTTGATCATTGCTGATATATATCTCAGCCCCATTATCCTGCCTCCACCCTGCAACTCTTGATCCCCTTACTAACAAGGTCCTATCTTTCTCTGTCTTCAATACACTCAATGACTTGGCCTCCACATGCTTCTGCAGCAATGAGTTCCACAGATTCATTACCCTCTGATAAAGAAATTCCTCCTCATCTCAGCTTGAAAGGGTTGTCCTTTCACTCTGAGGGTGTGCCCTCAGCTCCTAGTCTCTCCTACCATTGGAAACATCTTCTCCACATCCATTTGACCCAGGCCTCTCAGTATTCTGTAAATTTCAAACAAGTCCCCTCTCATCCTTTTAAACTCCATGTGCTGTCCTGCTCTCCCATTACAGCTACTGTGAATGTATTCTAAACATGCCCAAACATCTAACACTATTTGTCAATTTGTCCTCTCTCTTGTCTACTGAAAGCACCAATGGCAGCTGCACAGTTTCCACTCTGAAGAGAGCTGCCTTCTCTGGACATTATCTCCTCTTCTACCTCTGAGGACGCATCCACAAATTCCTCAGAAGATTCACCAGCAAGACTGCCTCCTTCACCCTCCACCATCTCAAATACTGTAACTCAGTGGGTACTGGATTACAGTTGGGAGCATATTCTGGTGACACATCACTGCCATGTCTCCACAGCTAGCTGAGAAACATAGGAACAGAAATCTGCCAACCTGTCAAACCTGCTCTGGCGTTCAATATGATGCTGCTGATCATACACTTCAATGCCTTTTACTGCCATAACTTGTACACCACTGGTAATCAGAAACCTATCAAACTCTACCTTCAACATATTGAAATACTGAGCTTCCACAGTTCACTAATGACCCATTATAGTTCAACCAAAGTTTGCAACCTTCTGAATAAAATAATACTTCTTCATGTCTGAACCAGAGGCATCTTCCTTAGCTTTAAACTGTGCCTCTTAGTTTTAGATTTCCCCAGTATCTTACCTATCTAGTTCTTCAGGTACTTTGTAGGATTTAATAAAATCACCTCTCATTCTTCAAAATTTTAAGAGAATGAGATATTTTAAGAATGTGTGTCGGGAGAGAGGAGCATGTGGATTCATGCATTATAGATTTTTCAGTGTCATTCATAACAGTGAAAAAGTTGTTATGAATCAGATAATGACTTTATAATTAGAGGTATTCAGCAGTGGCGATTAGATCATTGGATAGTTAATTTAGACAGACTTTTGATCTACAAAAGTTCAGTGGTCATGGAATGCAGGGAGGAAAGTGGAGTTGAGGACACAATCTGATCAATCATGATTATATTGAATAGAAGTACAGAATCAAAGGGCTGATTGGTCAATTCCAGCTCTTGTTTCTTATGCCCTTATGAAAAGGAGCTGACTCCATTGTCCCACAGAGAGTCCACATGGAATCAAAAGGCCCATGTGTGCTGCAATAGCTTTATAACAAGGCAGCTACTATACAAAAGAGAAATGAACTTTTCAGAATTCCCTCAAAACTCAAAGTCTGTTTAATTCAAGTTGTGTCTCTCTTCCCTTTTCAGTCAGAAAGTAATGGGCTCGAGTCCAATTTGTCACTAGTATACTAATTGAGGAAGTTGAAGGTGCTGCCCTTCAACTAACTCATTAAACTAAGTTGCCAATTTCAGCTCCAGGTGGCCAAACTGATGTTAAAGGCCCCATGATACGACTTATAAAAGATCAGAAAGTTCTCCCAAATGGTATGGCCAATCATCCTCGTTGATTTACTGCTGACTGTGCAATTGCACTGTTCACAAACTTGATGTTGACAACCTGGATAATAGTCATGGCACTTTAAAGAAACTCACTCCAAGCAAAACGCTGACCATTTCTGAACAAAATGATGAGATCTGCTGAGAAATTGAAGTAGTTTCTTTTTATCTTATTTTCATTTACTTACAATTCTAGCTACTAGATCATTGAGATTCAAGCCATATTTTGCCACCACTGGCCGAAGCACCTCTGTCACTGGTTTGGTGGGTTTGGCCTTTAAACCGACTGATCTATTTATAGGAACTAGATCCAGCCTGAAAGCAAAAGAAAGCATATGCCATTATTCAACCAAAAATTTTCAACCAAACAGCTGGGGTATTGTCATGAGCCAAACATTTTAACAAAATATTGAGAAAACTATTATAACTTTGATTTTTCTCTATTTTGTTGATTGCAATGATCCCTATCAAATGTATTTGAGTAATTTGCATAGTGCAACCAAAAGAGCATACATGTCTGGTAACATTTCACCAGTACCTTAATGCAAAGGCACAAAGAACAAGATCCTTGAGTAAAAATGCATGAAAAAGGACTTGCATTCTTAGATCTCTGGCACAGCATGTGGATATCTGATGTACTAGATTATCATACTGCATCAATCCGCTTCAATTATCATAAATGGACAGAGTAAAAGTAAAAAATAGTTTTGGGACCTAGGCTGAAATCATGTCCAAGCTCATACGGATAGGACATTGATGGTAAGGTTCAAACATGAAATAAGTTTACAGAGAGAAGGAGAGACATCTTCTGCCAGAGAGTGGCGAATCTATGGAATTCATTACCACAGAAGAGTGTGGAGGCCAGGTCATTGATTAGAATTAGAATTACAATCCTTATAGTGTGGAAACTGGCCCTTCGGCCCAACAAGTTCACACCCACCCTCCGAAGAGTGACCCTCTCAGGTCCTTTCCCCTACCCTATACTTACTCCTAACTAATACACCCTACCTACACAACCTTGTACACTATGGGTAATTTAGCATGGCCAATTGACCTAACCTGCACATCTTTGGATTGTGGGAGGGAATCGGAGTACCTGGAGGAAACCCACGCAGACACGGGAGAATGCGCAAACTCCACACAGTCGCCTGAGGCTGGAAGTAAACCCGGGTCCCTGGCGCTGTGAGGCGGCAGTGCTAACCACTGAGCCACCATGCTGACCAAAGTCATATTTAAGACTGAGTTGGATAGGTTCTTGAGTATCAAGGGGATCAAGGGTTACAGGGAGAAAGCTGGAGAGTGGGATTGAGAAACTTATCAATCATGATTAAATGGTAGAGCAAAGTTGATGGGCTGACTGGCCTTACGTATGCTCCTATGTCTTATGGTCTACATTTGTTTGATTATAGCCCAATTTTTCATGGATGCTGGGATGGAGTAGTCTCTTTGGGGTTACAATGCATTTTTTTGTTTTCTTATTCATTTGTGCAACATTGGCAAGACTGGCTGGGCCAGCATTCATTGCCCACCTCTATTTGCCCTTGGCTGGTGTGGTTCCCCAGAAATATAGAAGTAGAAATCACTCAGTTAAGCTTAAAGCTGCATGTACTATTTGATAAGAATAGTATTATGCAGCACTGAATATTACTTTTCCTTACAAAAATAAGCTACTGCAAGTGCTGGATATCTGAATTCAAAACAGAAAATGTGGAAAATACTCAGCAGGTTAGACAGCATCTTAAAAGAGAAAAATAGTAGGCATTCAATATGATTGTGATTGATATGCAGCCTAACTTAATACCTTTGGATAATAAAACTGCATCATTCTCAGTTTTAAAATTAGCATCAAATCAATCAATAAAGCAATCAATCAATCAATCTAGCCTACACTGATCAACTCCTATTATTGCAAATACAAAACCGTTTTGACAGGAATGCAAGTTTATGGAGTCTCTGAATTTAACTGATCTGAAAGTAAAAGACAACGGTAGAGAATCATTAATTAAGATAAGTTGTCAAAATGATTCCCAGAATCTTGGTTCGAAAAGCCAGCCCTACATTCATACTCATCATCTTGACTAAATCGATTCCCATTATGGTAACCACAAAGTATCAGGAAAAGGCAGCTCCCATCGGTATATACAAATGACAGGATGCTTCAAATAGAAACTTAAACAATACAGATTTATTGGCTATAGAATTTATGGATCATGTTTGATTCACATTGCACTTTTTTACATCACAAACACTGGAAATCTATGAACTCCTCTCCTCCTCCGCTCTCAAACAGCTGTTTGAGTCAATTCAGCATAGAGTCATAGGGATGTACAGCACGGAAACAATTTGTTCATGCCGACCAGACATCCCAACCCAATCTAGTCCAACTTGTCAGCACCCGGCCCTTTTCCCTCCAAACTCTTCTTGTTCATATACCCGTGCAGATGGCTTTTAAATGTTGCAATTGTACCAGCCTCCGCCACTTCCTCTGACAGTTCATTCCATACACGCACTATCCTCTGCGTGAAAGAGTTGCCCCTTAGGTCTCTTTTATATCTTTCCCCTCACACCCTAAACCTATGCCCTTGAGTTCTGGACTCCCCCACCTCAGGGAAAAGACTTTGTCTATTTATCCTATCTATGCCCCTCAAGATTTTATAAACCTCTGTAAGGTCACCCCTCAGCCTCTGATAATCCAGGGAAAACAGCCCCAGCCGATTCAACCTCTCCCTGTAGTTCAGGTACTCCAACCCTTGTAAATCTTTTCTGAACCCTTTCATGTTTCACAACATCTTTCCAATAGGAAGGAGACCAGAATTGCATGCAAATTTCCAACAGTGGCCTAACCAATATCTTGTACAGTCGCAACATGACCCCCCCCCCAACTCCTGTACTCAATACTCTAACCAATAAAGGAAAGCATACCAAATGCCTTCTTCACTATCCCATCTACCTGCGACTCCACTTTCAAGGAGCTATGAACCTGCACTCCAGCGTCTCTTTGTTCAGCAACACTTCCTAGGACATTACCATTAAGTGTATAAGTCCTGCTAAGATTTGCTTTCCCAAAATGCAGCACCTCACATTTATTTAAATTAAACACCACCGTACCACATCTCAGCCCATTAGCCCATCTGATCAAGATCTTGTTGTAATCTGAGGTAATCTTCTTCGTTGTCCACTACACCTTTTGGTGTCATCTGTAAACTTACTAACTATACCTCTTTTGCTCACATCCAAATCATTTATGTAAATGATGAAAAGTAGAGGACCCAGCACTGATCCTTGTGGCACTCCACTGGTCACAGGTCTCCAGTCTGAAAAACAACCCTCCACCACCACCCTCTGTCTTCTACCTTTGAGCCAGTTTTGCATCCAAATGGCTAGTTCTCTCTGTATTCCATGAGATCTAACCTTGCTAACCAGTCTCCCATGGGGAACCTTGTTGTATGCCTTATTAAAGTCCATATAGATCACGTCCACCACTCTGCCCTCATCAATCCTATTTGTTATGTCTTCAAAAAACTCAATCAAGTTTGTGAGACATGATTTCCCATGCACAAAGCCTTGTTGGCTATGCCAAATCAGTTCCTGCCTTTCCAAATACATGTACATCCTGCCCCTCCAGATTCCCTCCAATAACTTGCCCAGCACTGATGTCAAGCTCAATGGTCTATAATACTCTCGCTTGTCCTTACCGCCCTTCTTAAACAGCGGCTTCCTTTTTGGCCAACCTCCAGTCTTCTGGCAACTCACCTGTGACAATCGATGATACAAATATCTCTGCAAGAGGCCCAATAATCACTTCCCTAGCTTCCCACAGAGTTCTAGGGTACACCTGATCAGGTCCTGGGGATTTACCCACTTTTATGTGTTTCAAGACATCCAGCACTTCCTCCTCCGTAATAAGGACATTTTTCAAGGTGTCACCATCTATTCCCCTGCATCTATATCTTCCATGTCCTTTTTCACAGTAAATACTGATGCAAAATACTCGTTCAGTATCTCCCCTATCTCCTGTGGCTCCACACAAAGGCCGCCTTGCTGATCTTTGAGGGGCCCTATTCTCTCCCCGGTTACCCTTTTATTCTTAATGTATTTGTAAAAACCCTTTGGATTCTCCTTAACTCTAATTCCCAAATCTATGTCATGTCTCCTTTTTGTCCTCCTGATTTCTCTCTCAAGTATAATCCTACTGCCTTTATACTCTAAGGATTCACTCAATCTTTCCTGCCTATACCTGACATACACTTCCTTCTTTTTCTTAACCAAATCCTCAATTTTTTTAGTCACCCAGCATTCCCTACACCTACCAGCCTTTTCTTTTCCGGCGAAAGTGAGTATCAGAGTTAAGATTAGGGTGGTGCTGGAAAAGCACAGCAGGTCAGGCACCATCTGAGGAGCAGGAAAATCAACGTTTCAGACAAAAGCCCTTCATTTCTGAAGCGCTTTTGCCTGAAACGTCGAATTTCCTGCACCTCGGATGCTACCTGACTTGCTATGCTTTTCCAGCACCACTCTAATCTTGACTCAGCCTTTCTTTTCACCCTGACAGGGATATACTTTCTCTGGATTCTCATTATCTCATTTCTGAAGGCTTCCCATTTTCCAGCCATCCCTTTGCCTTAAAACATCTGCCCCCAATCAGCTTTTGAAAGTTCTTGCCTAATACCATCAAAATTGGCCTTCCTCCAATTTAGAACTTCAACTTTTAGATCTGGTCTATCCTTTTCCATCACTATTTTAAAACTAATAGAATTACAGTCGCTGGCCCCAAAGTGCTCCTCCACTGACACCTCAGTCACCTGCCCTGCCTTATTTCCCAAGAGTAGGTCAAGTTTTGCACCTTCCCTAGCAGGTACACACACATACCGAATCAGAAAATTTTCTTGTACACACTTAACAAATTCCTCTCCATCTAAACCCCTAACACTATGGCAGTCCTGGTCTATGTTTGGAAAGTTAAGATCCCTTACCATAACCACCCTAGTATTCTTGCAGATAACTGAGATCGCCTTACAAATTTGTTTCTCAATTTCCCTCTAACTATTAGGGGGTCTATAAAACAATCCCAATAAGGTGATCATCCCTTTCTCATTTCTCGGTTCAACCCAAATAACTTCCCTGGATGTATTTCCGGGAATATCCTCCCTCAGTACAGCTGTAATGCTATCCCTTATCAAAAATGCCACTCCCTTGCCTCTCTTGCCTCCAAAACTGAGGCTGATGGATTTCTGTGAAGCAAGGTAAATTAAGTGTTAGGGAACCAAAGTAGACAGACTTAAGATACAGTTCAGCTGCAATCTAAAGAATGGCAGAACAGACTTGACAGGCTGAATAGCCTACTCTTGTGCCACATCTCAATCATAACAACTTGCTAACTTACCGAAATAGTGTACGCTTTTCTAATCGAATCTCTCGTGAGTTCAATGTGTTGCAATCTTGATCAAGTACAAGAGGCTTCAAAACAATCACAATACAAGAGAACAGTGACAAAATGTTCAACAAAACAGCAAGCAATAAAATGACCCAAAACTCTTATCGACAATATGCCTTCTTAACAGCAATTTGTTTGGATAGCATATTTAACCTAATTAAATGCTGCAAGTTATTTCACTGGACCATAAAGTGAACAAAGAAACAAAATATAATACGAAGCCATGTAAGATATTGGGTCTGATGACCAAAACTTTGGTGCCATAAGAAAGCTTGGAAGAATATCTTAAAAGTAGAAAGGAAGGTAGAGATGAGAAAAAGTAGCTCAGCAATTCTAGAGTTTGGGTCTAAGCACTGAAGTGCATTGGCACTTCTGATACAACAATTAACTTTGGGTTGCACAAGAGCACAGATCTCCGCTGACTATTGGGTTGGATGTGATTACAGAGATAGGGCCAGGTGAGGACACAAAGATTGAAAACAAGATGAATTTTTCAAAATCTGGATATTGGTGGACCAAGAGTCAATGTAGATCAGCAAGCACAGGTATGCATGGCAACAGGACTTGATGCATGTTAAGGCACAGATAAGAGGTTTGAATGACCTCAAGGTTAGAGAGGATGGAATGTGGACAAGTACATTAGATCAGTCAAATCTGGAGATAAATCTAAAGACATGAAGATTACACAAAGCTGACGAGTGATGAAATAGGCAGTTTTGGGTTTTGCTTCGAATATGATTTCATAAGTTCATCTCACAATCAGACGTGACATCAATATTTCAAATAGGTTAGTTTAATCTCAAACTGTTGCCAGGGACAGGAATGGAATCTGTAGCTAGGGAATAGAAAAAATTGAAACAAAAACACAAGTGAGACCGAAAACAATGGGTTCAGTCTTCCCTATATTTAATGGAAGGAAATTTATGTTCATCCCGTATTAAATGTCTGATAAGCAATCTGATAATTTAGCAATAGTGATTCTCCCAGAATTAACAATTACATTTGTCACAACAGTGTATGATAATCAGAAAAATAAGTAAAGAAGGTTCAAACTGATTCAAAAGAGTCAATTACTCAATGTTACACATATGACAACAGGTTATTAGATGGAATTTGTAACTTAACCTTGCATTATCAAAGAACAAACTGATGGTGCATTTTAAGAGAGGTCAGTGCCAAGAACCCTTGTGATAAGCTATTGTTCTTCCTCCGCAATTCAAACTTGAACTCCTCTCCTGCTTAAATCTACTCCGTTACTTGTATTATTCTTTCTCTCCCCTCCCAATCAGGAGCATTTTCTCTTCTGTGTCAGTTCAAACTGCCTCTATTTCTCCACAATGAATAAAGGCTGGCCATATCTCTTTCATACTCCAATTACTCTGGCACTCTCTCTCAAGTTGGAATTTGTGCCTCTCCCCTAAATTCTTTGAAAAAATCCAATTTCCACTCATGCTCCCGACCCAATCCTACTTTCACAGCAGTTTCCTGCTCACTTTGGTTCTACTTTTCCTTTGATGCCATTTATTTTCCTCTCTTCATTGTTACCGCCATTCGAATTTCCGTTTTAATTTTTTTCCTCACTCTTCCATAGATGTGTATGTTGCTGAAAAAGTATTTTTCAGTATTTGCAGCTAAGCCCAAACTTCCCTCGTACTGAGTGGCTTGCTAGGCCATTTTAGAACCATTCACTGTGATGTGGATCTGGAATCACATGTAGGCTAGATTGGGTAAGGATGTCCTAAAGGACATAGTTAAACAAATGGGTTTTTGCAACAATTGATGATAGTTTCACAGTCACGATAAAGACCAGCTTTCAATCCAGATTTTATTTCTATTAATCAAATTTAAATTCCCCTTGATGGGATTTGAATCAATGTCTCCAGGGTATTAACTGGGGTACCTGGATTTTTAATCCAGTGATATTACACATTGGTGTGGTGTAGCATCCAGCCAACGATGTAATCATTGTCAATCATTATAAAAATCCCATCTGGTTCACTAATGTCTTGAAGGAAGGAAATTTATTGTCTTTACCTGGTCTGGCCTACATGTGACTCCAGACTCACAACAATGTGGTTGATTGTTGAAATGGCCCAGAAGCAGTCAGTTCAAATGGCAGTTAGGAATGGGCAATAATTGCTCGCTCAGTCAATGACATCCACAACTCACGACTGAATAAGGAGTAACATTACTGTTGCCCTTTATATCACAATCTCTCCTTAAGCTGCTGCACTCCTTTATAACTGCCATCCACTTTCCATTCTTCACTGGCACTCTATGGGGCATGCAAAACTCTAAACACAATCCTACCATCATTGACATCATTCACACTATCATCAGAAGATGCATATTACATACCTTGTCACCTCCAACCAGAAAGAGATCTACAGCAGCTAACTGAATTTGCAGCCTCTCACAAAGCTCTGTCAACAGTTCTCTAATAGAAACACCGGTTTGGATTGAAACTGTGTGCAAGGAACCATCCGGCAGACTCACGGTGCAGTGTTTTGAGCGCTTCTCTCTCTCTGTCACAGATTCTTTTGTAGAAACGTTCTTTTGGAGAAAGAAGATCTTCAGTCAGGTTGAAATACTAAGAGTAACAAACTGGAACACAATTGATGCCAGTAGATCCTAAATCAGTATTAATTTTATTTGTAATATTTTTTCAGCTATTATAACATGAATAGAACTAAAACACAAATAAACAATATCAACACAAATTGTTTTTGAAAATAAGTGAAAAATACACTAAGCTAAAGACTTTTTAAAATATCTCACTTGCTATTTTAAACAGAGTGTGCTTTGAGCTGTCTAGCTTATTTTTTCTGAAAAAATATAGCAAAGTATTTGATATAGGGCTGTAAAGTGGGGTGGAAGATATTGCTTTCTCATTTAGATGAAACAGCAGATGTCAATGGATCTATGTGGAACGAGAATGCCCTCCAGCAATAACGGAGGGATGTTTCATAATCTCAACAGTTCCCACCAACTTGACTGGCCAGCAGCTTTAGCACTTTCAGCAGTGCCAGAACCAAACTGTGGACATTGCTGGGACTGCAACAAGGCCAAGGATAAAGGTAGACATAGCATTCGGAACCAGAAAAATGCAGTTATTTTTATATTTAGGGATGATTGGGAGTCTAGGGAGAGAGATGGGAAAACAAAGTTGATGGCTAGCCAGTAAATGATAAACAGAGATACAAGGCAAGCCCCTCCAATTTTCACTTTTCTGATTAAACTGTCCTGCCTGTGCCAACCCTTTTATGGCTTCAGCAGTGCAACATTTAGGTCAAATGGCTGTTAACAAACTCAATTACCTGCAAATCATCTTTTTGCAAAATGGGAGCAAGCTACCAATTTTGAAGCCCGAATAATTTTGAATAAATTTCTTTTTAAACCCATCTCAACCTCCACCATGCTCATAGGCGGTAAATTCCAGACCATTCCCTCTACTGCATATAAAGTTAATTTGTGTCTACACAGATTTGACAAATTACTACTTAAAAAGCCATTAACAAAGTTGAGGGTATTGGGTTAGAGAGCGAGAGTTAGTGTGAGATTCCATATGCTTGCTAACTATACTCTCAATAAGCACTGTCTCCTATGATGTATGCACAAGAACCCCAAAGTTCCTCTGTCCCTTTCTCTAAAACTGTGCCATCAAATATAAATTGTATTTCGCAATCCCTTGTGCAAAAATGCATCCTCTATGTATTAAATTCCATTTGCCAATATCTGCCCACTCTGCTTACTTATCTATGTTCTATTGCAGTGGCCTGGTATTTTTCTCAATGTTTGCTGTACCTGCAAGTTTTGTATCTCTAGCAAGTTTTGAAATTTTACTGTGTTCCAATATCCAAATTAGTTATATGCAGCATAAAACACAGTGGTTCTAGCACTGGACCTTCAGGAATACCACAGTCATCATGCAGCCTGAAAAACAACTACCTATCAAAACTCACTCTTGTCTAATGTTAAACCAACTATTTTTATCCATTGACTCCCACTCCCTAATCAATAGACCTCAATTTTGTTAATAGCCTTTTAACAGTTACTTTGCAAAAACCATATTGACATAATCCATAGCCAGCATTTCTTCAACTTTCTATTACTTAAACAAAACTTCCAACTAAATTCAGTAAGTGTGGTCTGCCTTTTATGAAGCTCATGTGTGTCCTGGGCAGTCAACATTAAAATGATTCTAGAATAAGAAGTAAAAATTTGGTCATAAAAACATATCTCCTCGGCATTTTTTCAGTGATAGTATGCCCTTTTCTCCTAAAGGTTTTCAGTCCTTTGTGGGTTTTACTTTGAAGTTTTAAGCTAGAATACTTCCAGGACCTCATCCAAGTGATCATCCTAATATCAGCTTAGAGTAAAAACAGAAAATACCGGAAAAACCTGGCAGGTCTGCTAGCATCTATGCGGAGAGAAACAGAATTAACGTTTCAAGTCCGATATGACTCTTCTTGAAAACTGGAAGAGTCTGGAAAATCATCTTTTTTATGTTGTTGACAGGGGGAGGTGAAATGAGAGGAACAAATGGTTAGCCTGCCCAGAGCAAAAGGCAAAGGATGTGCTTATGGTGGTAAAGGAGAGATAGAGATAAAAAATAGGTGTGAATCATAGTTGTGAAAAGGACACAATAGGTCCAAGATGGGTTGGGTCAGGACTGAGATAGTCAAGAAAGCTGCTCAAGTGATAATCGAGAAACACTGCACCTGCCTAGTCAATAACTTCCACACCACCAAGAACGTTTGCGAGGAAATTATCATAATTCCCAGCAAGAAACTTTGCATCAAAATTGCAGGTTATGTGACACACTTAATGATTGTATTCAGCGTGGACCCGTCAGAGGCATCACTATCAAACTGCAGAAAGAAAAGCGGGAGAGGAGGGATAACTATGTTCCTGAGATGATTGAAGTGGGCCCAGATACCAAGGAGCTGCTGAAGCTGCTGGACTTTGGCAGCTTGTCTAATCTGAGGTCACACAGTAGGCACGGCCCTCCAAAATCCAAGAATCTAAAGTTACTTGTACAACATGGCTCGAATTAAAAGGCAAAAGCAAAAACAAACAAGGCATAAACATGAGACAGTCGGTGACAGGGTGGCATGTAATCAAAATGGAGGACAGAGTTCTGGAGTTATTGAATTCAATGTTGAGTCCCAGAGGCTGTCATTCCTCCAGCTTGCATTGAGTTTTGTAGGAACTTTGCAACAGACCAAGAACTGAAATATTAGCATGGGCAAAAGGTGGTTTATTGAAATGTACGCAATTGGAAGTTCAGGGTTATTCTTCAGGGCACAGCAGAAGAGTGACTGTTTTTTCTGTTTTTGGTTTCACCAATGTAAAGATGACTACACTGTGAGCAGCCAATACAACAGACATCAGCCTACTCCACAATTTGACAACAGTGCTCCTCTGAAGCAATGAAGCCGAGCCAAGTTTGGCTATTCTCCATTCCCTGAACTGGCATGAGCACAAAGCAGATGTCAATCCCAGGGTTGTCCTAAACTGTATGGTACACAGACTTAAACCAGCATACGTCACCCAACTCCTTTTCTTCAAATTAACTTTGAAATAGATATAAACAGATTATTTCCTGTAAATGATCTGGAGTTGGCAAATATCTATTCATCTAAGGAAATGTTTTCAAACTGTAATCATGCTTCAGATCCTCCAGTACTACCAAATGTGTGCTGTGGGACTACTCCCATGTTTCTGTTTAATTTGCACTAACCTCGTGTTTGTTGTTTCTTGGACAGCCGGAAGCCATCCCCTCTGTGCTAGTGGAAGATGACATGGAGCCAAATGATTCACAACGCCACTGAGACAGTCCATTATTTTCCGACAGGTCTAGCAAGTGAGAGAAAGAATGCATATTTTAAGAACGTAAAAGTATTTCCTACAATCCTCTAGAGTATGTAAAACAACAGAGAACTGCTTTCGTAGCCTCATGAATTATGAACTCGCACTTCTTTTAACAAATGCAAGATAAGGTAATGTGGTTTAGTAGAAATAGTGTACTAAAAGGTAGCGTCTGTGAACTTTATTCAGGCAATAAGATTTCATTGAAGGCCTTTCTATCCTTATTTTTTTCCCCATTCAGAACACATAATTGTTTCTGGACATTTTCCATTCTATCAAAAAACTTCCATTTATTACCAAGAGGCAATTTTTCATCATCAGCAAATGAAGTGAAGAAAGAATTGTAATAATGCACTACCTTGCACAAGCGCACGATGCCACAAAGTGCTTTGCAAAATTTTTTTTTCGACTGTTGTTAAAACAGAGCAATCAACTTTCACGCAGAAAATTCCACAAATAGCAATTAAATGGCATTACCATCACTGAATCCCCCACTATCAACATCATGGGAGCTCTGCTGACCAGAAACTGAACTGAATTAGCCATATAAATACCATATAAATACCATGGCTACAACAGCAAGTCTGAGGCTAGGAATTCTGCGATGACTAACTCACCTTCTATCTTCCCAAAGACTGTCTTCAAATTAAATGTGTCCTGGAATACGCCCTAGTGTATCACTGCACTTCAACAAAACTCAAGAACCTTAACATCATCTGGGATAAAACTGCCCAAATGTTTGGCACTGCATCCAGTATTTTAAACACTCTGTCACCCCATTACCAATACACATTTGATAGATGGATGGATTGCAGCAATTCACGCTCACTCTTCCAACAGCAACTTCCAAACCCATAACCTCTACCACCTGCAAGAAAGGGAGGATATAATGACTAAGTCCCACAGAAGTTAGTGCTGCAGCCAAAGCCTTTTTACAATTTACATCAATGACTTAGATAAGGGGTGCAAAGATATGGAGGCTAAATGTATACATAACAGCAAAAAATGCTACAAAAAGGACAGGAGATTGTAACACATGTAAATAAACTTATCGTTTATCTATATGTGTTACAATCTCCTTCCTTTCTGCCCATGATTAATTGACATAGCACAGAATGAGATACCACTCTGACTCACTTCTTACTTGTGCTTTGTAAATAGATTTAGAGAATTAGGAAGTGAGTTATTTGCTGCAGGGTTCCCTGCTTCTGACCTGTATTTGTAGCCACAGTATTTATATGGCCAGTTCAGTTAAGTTTCTGGTCAATGGCAACACCCAGAATGATGATAAAGGGGGATTTAGCAATGGTAAAGCCAGTTAATGTCAAGGGATGATGATTAGATTCCTTCTTGTTGAAGATGACTTTTTATTCATTCATGGATGTAAGCATCCATGGATGTAGGCATCCATAGATGTTGGCTTTGCTTGGAGATCTGGAATACTAGGTCTATGATATCAATACTGTGCTACCGCTTCCCCTAAATGGTCATAAGCTTGGCACTTTTGTGGTACAAATGTTACTCACCACATGTCAGCCCAAACGTGAACACTGTCCAGATCTTGTTAAATTTAGACATGGTCAGTATCTAAGGAGTTGTGAACAGTGTTGAAAATTATGCAATCATCAGTGAACATCCCGACTTCTGATCTTGTAATGGAGGCATTGATGAAGCAGCAAATGGTTCAGCCCAGGATATTTCGCTGAGGAACTCCTGCAGAAATGTGCTAGAGTGGAGATGACTGATCTCCAATAACCACAACCATCTTCCTTTGTGCGACATAGACACCAACCAGTCTTCTCCCCAATTCTCATTGCTAGGACTCCTTGAACATAGGAACATAGAACTTAGGACCGGGAGTAGGCAATTCAGCCCTTCGAGCCTGCACCGCCATTTAACATGATGGTGGCTGATCTTATCCTAGTCTCAACACCCCTTTCCTGCCTGCTCCCCATAGCCCTTTATTCCGCTTTTCATCAGAAACATCTCTATTTCTTTCTTGAATCTATTGATTGATTCTGCCTCCGCTGCACTCTGTGGCACTGAGTTCCACAGCTTCACAACTCTCAGAGAAGTAGTTTCTCCTCATGTCAGTTTTGAAACTACTTCCTCTCACTCTATATCTATGCTCTCTTGTTTGAGACTGTCCCATAAGGGGGAATATCTATTCAACATCCACCTTATCAATTGCTTTAGTATCTTATATATCTCAATCACATCCCTCTCGATTCTTCTGAACTCCAGCGAGTACAAACCCAAGCTATTCAACTGCTCCCCGGAAGGCAGCCCCTTTATCTCTGGAATCAATCTTATGAACCACCTCTGAACTACCTCCAGTGCCACCACAAAGTTCCTCAACTAAGGAAATCAAAACTAGACAATATACAGATGTGGTTAACAACACTTCTTTACTTTTAAAATCCATTCCTTTTCCAGGATTCCATTTGCTTTTCTTATTATATGATGCACCTCCATACCCACGTCCTGTGGTTCATGCACAAAGACACTGAAATCCCTGCATGGACACACTTTGAATCTGCTTCCTATTTAAATAATAATTTGCCCTTTGTTTTTCCAGCCAAAATGGACAAACCCACACTCATTCACATTAAAGTCCATCTGCCAGATTTTGGTCCATTCTCTTCGCCTCTCAACATCCACCTGCAAATTCTTTATCGCCTCATCATTGGCTACTTTCCCACCTATTTTCGTATCATGAAAACTTTGCTGTGTTACATTTTATCCCTGCTTGCAGATCCTTTATAGAGATTGATACTACATTCAGTTAAATACTGCCTTGAAGTCATTGGTAATAAAGATAAAATCACTTTCACCTCACCTCTGGAATTCAGCTTTTTTATTCATGTTTGAGTCAAAGCTGCAATGAGGTCAGGAGTTGAGTGGCCAAAACCAAACTGAGCATTAGTGAGCAGGCTTTTGTTAAACAAGTATTGCTTGATAGCACCTTTGATGGCATTTTGATTAGTTTAATGACGATTGAGAGTAGACTGACACACTCGTAACTAGCAGGTTAGAGTTGTCCTTTTTGTGTACAGGACATATCTGGGCTATTTTGTACATTTTTGGCTGGATGTCAGTATTGCAGCTGTACAGGAACAACTCTCCCCAACTTGATCCCCTTAACCACGCAGCTTTATTTCCTTCCAAGTGTCAATCCAAATTGCTTTTGAAATCATTGTTTCCACCTAGACAATGTTCATGGGCAGCATGTTTCAGGTCATCACTATTCACTACAAAAGTTCCCCTTCATTTCTTGCACAAAATTGTAAACCTGTCTCTCCTAGCCCATTTATCATCAGCTAAAGGGAGAGATTTACCCTTGTTCACATTAAGTATGTTTGTCATAATCTTGTATAACTCTATCAAATCTTCCACTATTTTCTTTGTTCAACAACGATGAAGGAGAAAGTGAGGACTGCAGATGCTGGAGATGATAGTTAAAAGCGTGCTGTTGGAAAAGCATAGCAGGTCAGGCAGCATCAAAGGAGTAGGAAAATCAACGTTTCGGGCATAAGCCCTTCATCAGGAATGAGGCTTGTGGGCCATGGGTCTGAAAGATAAATGGGAGGGGGTGGGGATGAGGGGCAGGTGACTGAAGTGGTGGAGAATGATGCAATGTATGCGGAGGTTGGTGGGGTGGAAGGTGAGGGCCGGGGAATTCTACCCCTGTTGCGATTGGAGTGGAGGGGTTCAAGGGCAGGAGAGCGCAAAGTGGAGGAGATGCGCTGGAAGGCATCGTTGACCATGTGAGAGGGGAAATTGCCATCTGGGATGTTCTAGGATGGAACTGGTCCTCCTGGGAGCAGATGCAGCAGTAGTGGAGGAATTGGGAATAAGGGATGGTGTTTTTACGGAAGGTAGGATGAGAGGAGGTGTGTAATCCTGGTAGCTGTGGGAGTCAGTGGGTTTGTAGTAAATGTCATTGTTTAATCGGTCGGCGGAGATGGAGATAGAGAGGTCCAGGAAGGGGAGGCAGGTGTCCAAGATGGTCCAGATGAATTTGAAGTCAGAGTGGAAGGTGCTTGTGAAGTTTATGAACTGTTCAACTTCTTCATGGGAATACGAGGTAGCGCCGATACAGTCATCGATGTATCGGAAGAAAAGGTGGGGAACGGTGTCAGTGAAGCTGTGAGATGGATTGTTCCATGTACCCGATGAAGAGGCAGACATAGCTGATTCCCATGCAGCTCCCCGTCTCACTCCACCAAGGTCATGTAGGCCATGGGCCTCCTCCATTGCTAAATCCTTCCCACCTGATACCTGAAGGAAGAATGCGTCATTTTCCATCTTGGGATGCTGCAACCACATGGGATCAATGTGGATTTCACCAGTTTCCTCATTTCCCATCCCCCAACCTAACCCAGTCCCAAGCCTCCAACTTGCCACCACCCCCTTGAGCAGTCCTACCTGTCCATCTTCCTTCCTTCCCATCTATTCACTCCACCCTCTCTTCTGACCTATCATTTTGACCCAGACCTTCATCTATCTATCACATTCCCAGCTGTCTGTCCCCCAGCCCCACACCACTCCCATTTATCTCTCAGCCCCACCCCGGCCCACAAGCCTCATTCCTGATGAAGGGCTTATGCCCAAAATATCAATCCTCCTGCTCCTCGGATGTTGCCAGACCTGCTGTGATTTTTCAGCACCACACTCTCAACAAGGACGATGACACCCAGCTTCTCCAACCTATCACCACCCCTCAATACACAGATTTGATAAGTGTACAGCCTCTCTCAAAAATAAAAACGGGCTGTCTAGCAGCATTGCAACATATGTAAGCAAAATTCACCAGCATGTGAATCGCCATTCTCTTTTCTCTTCTGAGTTCTTCCTAAGCTCCTCCGTGACCACGAGAAAAATGTTCCCCTCTTCTTGTTGCTATTATCATCTTCAAGCTCAATGGGTAGCAATCTGGATGATTTAATCCTTGAACCGGACTGGAACAGCAAAAATAAATACAGATGGATTAAGCTTGCAATTAGAACATTACCTTTAACAACAAAAACAGAAATTGCTGGAAAATCTCAGTAGGTCTGACAGCGTCTATGGAAAGAAATAAGAGTTATTGTTTTGGGTCCAATGACCATTCTTTAGAAGTTTTGAGTTTTATCATGAACATATTCATGTACAGTATGTAAAAAAACTGAAGAAAATACTTAAGCATAGAGAATAGTAAATATACAATTGCCCAAGTGCCCTGTGTTCAGTAAAAAATTAAAATGGTTGCAACTTCATAGCTGTTCTGTAAAAACTGTTGCTACTGTTTGTTCAGTTCCTATCAACATCAACATCATGGGATGTGGTCTTTGCTGGCCAGACCAGCATTTCTTGCTAAATGTTAATTGCCTTGGAGAAGGTGGTGGCAAGCTGCCTTCATGAATTGCTGCAGTCCTTAGGGACATCCACAGTGCTGTTAGGAAAGGAGTTCCAGGAATCTGACTCAGCAACAATAAAGAAACAATGATTATTTCCAAGTCAGGCTTCTGCAAGGCTTGGAGAAGATCTAGCAACTGGTGCTATTCCCATGCATGTGCTGTCCTTGTCCTTCCAATGGTAGAGGTTTGGAAAGGTGTTATCTAAGGAACTTTGCTAAGTTGTTGCAGATGGTGCACACTGCTGACACTTCGCATTTATGGTGGTTAAAGTGAATGGTTGCTGGTGGTAGATGGGAAATCCATAAAGCAGGGTGCTTGTACTGGACTGTGTTAAACTTCTAGAGCTGCACTCATCTAAGCAAGTGGAAAGCAATCCATCACACTCTAGTTTTGACTTGTAGATAGTAACCAACCTTTGAGTTGTCGGGATGTGAGTTACTTGTCACTGAACTCCCAACCTTTGGCCTGCTCTCGAAAATATTGACATTACTGATCCAGTTCAGTTTTTGGTCTGTGGTAATGCTCAAAATATTGACAGTGGAAAATTCAATGATAGTAATACCACTGAATATCAGTAGAGATAGCTAAATTCTCTCTTCAATTGCCTAGCACTTGCCTGCTATAAATATTACTTGCCACACATCTCTTCAAGGTTGAATGCTGCCCAGGTCTTGCCACATACGTACATTGAATGCTTCAGTATCTGACAAATCACAAATGGTGTAAAATTCCTGATGAAGGGCTTTTGCCCGAAACGTCGATTTCGCTGCTCGTTGGATGCTGCCTGAACTGCTGTGCTCTTCCAGCACCACTAATCCAGTAAATCACAAATGGTGCTGAACATTGTACAATCTTCAGCAAACATTCCCGCATCTTATGCCTGAAGTAAGGTCACTGATGAGGCACCTGAAAATAGTTGAACTTAGTATCTGAGGAACTCCTATAGTGATGTCTTGTTTAAGATGATTGACCTTCAATCATAGCCACCTTTCTTTGTGCCAGGATTCCAACAGGTGGAAAGTTTCCTACTCTATTCCATTGACCCCAGTTTTGCTGGAGCTTCTTAATGTCATAGTCAGTCAAATTATGCCATGGTGTAAAGAACCAGCTCAGGTTCTATACTGTCTTCCATGTTTGAACTAGAAGCCAAGTTGCACTGGCTGAATCCAAACTGAGGTGTCAGAGAACAGGTTACTGCTTATTACGTGTTGCTTAATAGCACACCAAATGAAACTTTTCATTACCTTCCTGGTGGTTGAGAGTAGACTGATTGGGTTGTAATAGTTGGGTTAGTGTCGTCCTGCTTTTTATGGAGGAGACATACTTGAACAGTTGCACATATTGTCAGACACATGGCTGTGTTGTAGTGTCCTGAAACAACATGGTTGGTGATATGACTAGTTTGAGAGCACAAGTCCACACAAGTTCTATTGCAGAAGTGTTGTCAGGACTCTTACTTTTGCAGTGTCAGCTTCAATTAAACCTCGCCTAAGTCTTTGTGGAGTCAGGACAATTCCAGAGCCATTTAAATCTGGCAGGTGAACTTAGTTCTGGGATTCCTGCCCCCATTCCCGATGCTGACAATTTTAACCAACAGAGAATAAGGACACATGTTGCGAGTCTGCGCCTGCACACCTTATCTGCTGACTCCAATGAGATGGTCGACATCTCCTAGCTCCTCCCACATATTCATGAAGTCAGGCCAGTTTATCCACATTGTCTTTCAGAGGAATCATGAACCTTTGTCTAGTTTCCTGAATGCAGCCTGTCAAGGTTAAAAGATCTTTTGCATGCCTCCAAACTACTATTGCCACATTTACCCTTCAGACCAACTCTATCAACTTAGACTTCTGCCCCAGCCAACCTCCAGGACCCCTCGCTCTTACATTTACCCCACTCGATTTGAAAACAGAGGGATGAGCAGAGATAACATAAGTAAGAAGAAGCTTGTATGGAGCATTAGCAGTAGCTTTACTTAGCCAGACCAATAGTCTGTTTTATGCTATCAATGGCATGAAATCTTTCTGGTACTTTTAAAGATGGCAAGGAATGAAAGCAATGTCATACAAATTGTGGTAATTTATTAAGATTAGTTTAGATTACTTACAGTGTGGAAACAGGCCCTTCGGCCCAACAAGTCCACACCGACCCACCGAAGCACAACCCACCCATTCCCCTACATTTACCCCTTTACCTAACATTACAGGCAATTTAGCATGGCCAATTCACCTGACCTGCACATCTTTGGACTGTGGGAGGAAACCGGAGCACCCGGAGGAAACCCACGCAGACACGGAGAGAATGTGCAAACTCCACACAGTCAGTCGCCTGAGTCGGGAAAATGAACCCGCGTCTCTGGCGCTGTGAGGCAGCAGTGCTAACCACTGTGCCACCGTGCCGCCTACGAGGTGTGGTGCTAACCACAGGGTTGTACCTCTGAATGCAAGAGATCAGACTAACACACTAGGCAATGTTATTTATATTTGAGGGAAGCTTTCTTTTATATTAAGTAAAAGAAAATTAAAACATAAACTAATCTGTTGAAATGCTTGTGGGCAGTGAATCAGACAAAGGGTATCATGTACTATTTTTGTGAGCTGCTTGTACAGAATCCCTTCACTGCAGAAACAGGCCATTCAGCTGATTGAGTCCACACCGAACCTCCAAAGCGCATCCCATCCAGAACCAGGTCCCCATCCCATCCCATCCCCATAAGCCCACGCTTACCATGGCTAATCCACTTAACCTGCACATTTTTGGATTGTGGGTGGAAACCAGAGCACCCAGCAAAAACCCATGCAGACTCAGGAAGAACATGCAAACTCCACACAGACTGTCACCCATAGCTGGAAAGAACCAGGGTCCCTCGTGCTATAAGGCAGCAGTACTAGCCATTGAGTCACCATTAGGGCCTGTGTTAGGGCAATTAACATAAATCTGCATAGCATCACTGAAACAAATTCCTCCCTCCTAAGGCATTAGCCTATGCATAACATCCTAATATATGCAGTGACACCTCTATAAATATGTTCTATGTTGTTTGAGTTTTACCAACTAACTGGGTGGTGCAGGAAGCAGAAAAGATCATACAATATTTATGTTATTCAGAAGAGATAAACAATGCATAATTTTTGTGTTACATCAGTTTAAAAAGTACATAGCGCTTAAAATATCTTTTTTTAAAATCAATCAGCTGACCTCATCTGCTAGATCAGAACAAAAACAAACTGAAAAGCAGGCATGTTTTGTGACTAAAAAAAGGGAGAGTGGGGGGTGGAGAGGAGGAGGACCTTTATAGAAACGTAAATTATGAAGGGAATAGATAAGTTGGAAGTAGAGAGGATGTTTCCACTGGAGGGTGAAGCTAGGACAAGAGGGCACAGCCTCAAAATTAGGGGGGGGGGGACACAGATTTAGGACTGAATTGAGAAGGAACTTCTTCACCCAGTGGATTGTGAATTTGTGGAATTTCCTGCCCAGTGAAGTGATTGAGGCTTCCTCTGTAAATGTTTTAATAACTAAGATAATTTTTTTTTTGAACAGTAATGGAATTAGGGGTTATGGTGAGAGGTGGATAAATGGAACTGAGGGCATGAAAATATCAGCCATAGTCTTGGTGAATGGCAGAGTAGGCTTGAAGGGCCAGGTGGCCTACTCCTAGTTTTTGTGTTCTTATTATTACCATCATTGAATCACAACTATCCATGGGGCTACCACTGGCCAGAAAATCACTGGACTTGCTATAGTAGCTGTAAGGGCAGATCAGAGGCCTGGAATACTGTGGTCAGTAACTCCCTTCCTGACTCCCCAAAGCTGTTCACCACCTACAAGACTCAAATTAGGAATGTGATGGAATACTCCCCATTGGCCTGGGTGGGTGCAGCTCCAACAACACTCAAGAAGCTTGACATCATCCAGGTTAAAGTAGCCACCTTGATTGGTGCCACATTCACAAGCATTCACTTTCTCCACCACTGATGCTCAATAACAGCAGTGTGTACTACACTGCAAAATTTCACCAAAGGTTCTCAATCAGCACCTTCCAAACCCAGAACTACTTCCATCTAGAAGGATAAGGGTAACAAATACATGGAAACACCACTACTTGCAAGTTCCCCTCCAAGCCACTCACCATCCTGAATTGGAATCATATCATTGTCCTTCCACTGTTGCTGGGTTAAAATCCTGGAACTCTTTTCCTAATGGGTCAACCCACAACACATGGAGTGCAGCAGTTCAAGAAGGCAACTCACTGCCAACTTCTCAAGGGTAGTTAGGGATGGGCAATAAAATGCTGGTCAGCCTATGATGTCCACATCTCACAAGTATTAAAAATTATCTTTGGAAGATGTATTTTGTTTTGATTCATTGTTTTTCAACCCATCTCCCCTCCCTGTTTTTCTCATCTCTGGAGCTTCAGTTCCATTAATGTCCCAAAATACCTCAACCAAGTTCAAGTATGTGTTTGGGAAGTGATTAATGTCAGGTTATGAGTCCAATCCTGTCCTCACTTACATTATCCAGAGTCCTGTGCTATTGTCCATTGCTATTCTTTTCCCTCATCCATCCCATGGTATTCAAATTACGTACAAATTGCAGTCAAATAAAAAATTGGAAGGTTAAATGCCTACTTTATTCGGAGTAGATTGGTCTGAAGTGGTGCTGTGCCTTGATGCAGGACTGCATGGTACCTGACAAGGATCAGGTAAGGAGCGACCTTCTACTTCTGCCAACATGCATTCTTGGTACAGTGTTGATTTCAGAAAGCGAGTGTAGCTGTCAAACTTCATCAAGTTAAAAATCTATATTGGAGGAAAGAAATACTGTAGATTTTTTTTCTGAATGTTATTTTTAAATCAAAAGAAATGAATAATATTACATTATATATATGCTACTTAACAGTAGTTACGTGTGGAAAAACAACTGCAAAACAGATGCATATATTGATATCACTATGTGAAATCACCAACTATGGTGACTGAAAATTTCTTTGCAGGCTAAAATGTTTTCTGCAATTAGGCATTTTTGGCAGTGTCATTCATTCTATCAAATATTTCACTACAATTCAATGGTTTTTAGTTGGGGAATTAGTGGGAAAAAGTTTATCAGCACAATATGTAAATAGACAAACACTACTTAGATTACTATACCTGCAGTTGCTGTTCTTTAAACATATCTGGGTGTGGTGCATTAATGATATCATCGGCCAACTGTGCCTGGCTATCAATATTGACAGGAGTATTTGCCTTGTTGGATAAAAAGTTGTTGTAGATTTCCCGAGCTCTATACAACAGCTGTAAAACAGTGGCATCACAAAGAAGAAGAGGAAGATATAAGTCGTGTTTTACCATGTTCGGGTTAAATGTCAGACAGCTACTGTGATTAACAAATGGATATTTAAGAGAAGAAAGTACACAAACCAAGTGAGGAAGATTATATCACAAACAGGTTACCAGGCAGACAGATTCACTATTTCACAAATAACATAAAATACAAATGTTGCAGATACACACATTTTGTATTCATTTTTAATGGAGTATTTAAAATCTTCCAGTTGTAACCCTATCACTGACTTTCCCTTTTGTTTTTTGTAGTTAATCTGACATTCCTCCTGTCCACTTTTCTGTTTTTCCTGTAAGCCTTGATTCCCTACTGATCCAGAATCTATGTAAGACCATAAAATGCTCCACCTTACTTATTTTATTATTAGATTTTCTATCAATTTGTTAATTTCTAGTCATCACTAATGAGACCCGCATTTTAATTCAAATTTATTAAATTTAGATTCCCTCTGCTGCTGTAGTGGGACTTAAACTCATAGCTCCAAGCAAACGTTCAGGATTACTAACCCAACGATATTACCAGAATGCCACAGGTATCCTTCTGCAAGTCACCTTGACATGAAACTCCACGGATACTGCGCTACTGGACCTACTGAGCATTTCCTAAATGTTTTGTTTCTTCCTGAGATTTTTTTTTGTGCAGCCTCATCACAATACATTTTTTTGCGTTAGTTCAAATTGTGTGTTCAAAACATAGATTTTGAAACAAAATCTAGAAACATTTACTTAGAATAAACATAAATCTGAGCAGAATAAGGTTATTTGTACCACTGGGGTCTGCACAGACTCTTTCAAAGAGCTATCTAGTTGATGTCATTATATTGGTCCTCCATGTCTTTCAATTGTTCTCTTTTTTTTAATACAATTGCCTTTATATGTGAATTTATATATCACTCTGTCAAACATTATGTTCCAGATCTTAACTCCTTGCTGTGTAATACATTTCCTTACATGTCATGTCTAATTCTTTTCCCTTGTCAACCTGAAATGTTACCTCCACAGGTGCTGCTTGGCCTGCTGAGTATTTTCAGCATTTTCAGTTTCCATTTTGGGTTAAGATTTTGTGTTTAGAGAAAACTGATAAAAGGCAAAGTGTTTCCACATAGTTGTAAAGTAGATTACAGATGTACTTGGCAGTATTGCTTTTAAAAATGTGGCATGAGTTCATTAAATCTCAGATCTAGGAATGAGAGGTAGAGAGAAGATCACTGTCCTCTGTCAAAGATTTGAAAGTCTCCATGATGCTCTTCCTCCACACACTTTTTTTCTTCATTGTTTTTCCCCTTCATGGTTCTTGCAACATCATATTATAGATAGCTATAAAGCAGCATTTATACTGGCATACCTAAGTACTCTGAACATTACAAATTTGAAATAAGAACAGTAAGTGCTGGTCATGCACCATCTGTGGAGAGAGAAAGGAATGATAAAGAGCTTTGATTAAATTGTAAAGAGGAGTTACTAACTGCATTGTTGATATTAAGCCAAGAGAAAGCAAAAAAGAAAATATATTTAATTTTGTTCTTTTATGTATGACATCCTTGTGATGGTATTATTAGGTTTTTATGTTCGTTTTGTGCCAACTGTATTCTTATAAAGAAGCAAGACCTAAAGGAGAGGAAGTGCAGGAGCAAGAATAGAGTTATGGGAAAAAAAAACTTAGAAATCTCTTAACTTATTTCTCACCTGCTTCTTGTCATTCTGAGGGATTTGACTGAAGTACTCACAGTTCTGCCAGAATAAAATATTTTCTTCACTGAATTCTTTCTTAAGGAACTCCTGACAACATAAAACAATGAAACAGACTTAATAATAAGCTACTATATAACTGATCCAAGATAGATGCAGTTCTGTTTATCTTACCTAATGTGATATCCAATTCTAAAGAAAGTACAAGTTACATACACATATTAAATGTGTCAGCTTGATTAAGACTTATTGTGACGATGCTGCTCCTTTAACAAGGTTACACTTTTTTTTCAAAAGGGGTCATAAAAGGAGAGGTTTCGATATGTCTGGAAATATTTACTTCAGAAGACTTAAGTATTTTTTTAAAACACTTGTACAATGAAAGGGGAGTGGCCAGTTCTCCCAGTTCAGGGTTTGGTTTGGTTTTGCAGCAGTTGGTCAGTTTTTAGCTGGGAAACCAGAGAAGCTGCTGCGGACCGAAAGAAGCAGTTCCATGCTAATCCCCCCTCTCTCTCTCTCTCTCTCTCTCTCTCTCTCTGACAGCTCTCCTGTCAGAACCTGTGTTTGATTTTACCTTTTTTGCCAAGAGAGTGTTTTTGGAGATATTGCACATATTTGGAACAACATCATTAAAGTGAGAGAGTCGATAGGGTTTTCAGATGGATTAAGTCTGTAAATAAATTCTGTTTTGTTTAAAACTGGGTAGTTGGGCCAGTTGCATCACTGTTGGAATATCCACTGTACACCCGCTTAAACCAAGTACAGAAATTAGGCTCTTAGCTGCCTTCTTGAAATGTTTTGAGGGAATCTGGACTGGTCTACAACAGATTGAGGGCTGTTTGCAGGATTTGTTCTATAGTGCCAGGTGGAATTAAGGTTTTTAGTGGCGAGTAGTAGGCGCTAGCGTCTTTTATTCCATGTGTTGCATTTGGTTGCTTTAAACAGTGCTTGATGTAGTAATGGCTCTTTAGGTCACAGAGTTTTCTAGGGGTACAAGAAGTGACATTGGGGCCTTTACAAAAGGGGAACAAGGAAAAGCCACTGAAATTGGCAGTCAAGCTGGAATTGGAGCTGCCTCCTTCCGTCAGGAAAGGAGAGACAATTACAGCAAAAGGTTAGTATTTACGTTTACTGGAAACACCATGGGAACCTTTGTGATGGCTAAAATTCAATTGAGAATGAAGCAGCTTGAGTTAGAGGCAAAAGAAAAAAAAGGCTAAAAGAAATGAAACTGTTTGAATTATGATTAAATACAGAGGAAAGAGGAAAAGAATGAAAGGAGCTAGCAGAACAAAATGAAAACAAGAGAACTGCTTTAGCAGAACAAAAAGAAAAATAGAGAAAGAACAGAGAGAGAGAGAATGGAGAGAAAAGGAGAGAAAGGAAAAAAAAAGAGTTTGAACTTCAGAAATTGGCACTTATACATGAAAGTCAGCTTAAAAAGATGGAGATAAGACTGAAGATAAACTAAGTGAGAAAGACAGTGAGGATGGGGAAACCCCATGGTAGCCAAAGGCCTGGTGGGTATCTACATTATTTTATTCAGGCATTACCTAAATTTGATAAGAAGGATGCAGAAGCCTTTCTCATCTCATTTGAAAAGCTGTCTAAATAAATGAAGTGACCAGTGGGTTTTCTTGGTCCAAAAAAACTTGGGTTGAGCTGGCGAGGTATTTGCATCACTATCAGAGGAGCTATCTGGAGTATATGAAGAAGTGAAGAAAGCCATGTAAATGCATATGAGCTTGTGCCAGAAGCCTACAGAAAGCTTTTCAGGAGTCTAATGAGGGACCCTCGTCAAACCTCCTTATAGTTAAAAGGGATCAAACAAAGTAACTTTGATAGGTGGATAAGGGCATTAAAAATACAGCAAACCTATGACGCTCTTAAAAAAATAATTATTTTGGAAGAGTTCAAAAATTCACTTCCTAAAGTAGTGAGAACTCATATAGAAGAGCAGAGAGTGTTAAAATGGCAAGATTATCATCTGAAATGGCTGATATTTATGAGTTGGTCCATAAGTCAAATTTTGGCTTCCAACATCAACTTCAATCCATCTCCACAGCCTTCTGCGGAAATGAGTTTCACAGCTTCACCACTCTCTGGCTGAAGAAATTGAGGGTAACAGCGGCAAAAACAAAAACACATGTACAGGCGAATGTTAAGAGTTTGAGTCCATTCAGTATTCTTACAACAACAGGGTAGAAACTGTTATGAAACCAGCTGGTGCGTGCGCTCAGGCTTCTGTACCATCTCCCTGATGGTAGAGGTTGTAGAAAAGCATTGCCAGGATATAATGCCTGCGGTCTTTCCTTGACAGCTGACCTAATAGATGGATTCTAAAGATTGGAGGTTGGCCTTTGTGATTGTCTGGGCTGAGTTCACCACACTCTGTTATCATCTCTGATCTTGAATGGTACAGTTACCATACCAAGTAGTGATACATCCTGACAGAATGCTCTTGATGGCGCACCTATAAAGGTTGGTAAGGGTATTTGCCGTCATGCCAAATTTCCTCAGCTGCCTGAGGAAGAAGAGGTGTTGTTGGGCATTTGTAACTAGTGCATCCACATGAAGAGTCCAAGAAAGCTTATAGTGGATGACCACTCCCAGGAACTTGACACTCTCCACTCGTTCCACCTCTGTGTTTTAATGTGTAGGAGGGCATGAGTAACATCCTGCTGGAAGTCACTAATGAGTTCCTTGGTTTTGTCAGCATTGAGAGCTGGGTTGTCTCAGTGCACCATTTTTCCAGGTCTTCCATCTGTAGTCTGATTCGAACGACTATGGTGGTGTCATCAGCGAACTTATAAATGACACTAGTCTGGTATTTGGTGGCGAGTCATGGGTATAGAGCGAGTACAGTAGGGTGCTGAGTATGTACCAGTGTTGAGTGTTAGTGAGGATGAAATATTGTCCCCATCATTGGCAACAAACATATCCTATGAATGGTGTAGAAATGGCTATGGATGAAATGGAGAGACACTTAAAGTTTTTAGCAGATGCAAAGTGCCATAAGTAGAGCAACGATCAAAAAGGCTAGAATTTTGAATCATATCATCAAAACGTAGGATGTAACAGAACAGTTATAGTAGGCTATACAATTCTCAGGTCAGACTGCATCTTGAAATATAGTTGAAAAATGTGATGCTGGAAAAGCACAGCAGGTCAGGCAGCAACTGAGGAGCAAGAGTGTCAACGTTTTGGACATATCCCCTTCATCAGAAATGTGGAGGCAGATTGATAAATAGGGGGTTGAGGGTAAGGCTTGGGGGGAGGTAGCTGGGAAAGCGATAGATGCATGCAGGTGAGAGGTAATAGTGATAGAGCTATGGGGGTGGGGGGGTGGGGGGAGGCTAGGAGCCAATAGCTGGGAAGGAAGATAGACAGGTAGGACAGGTCAAGAGGGTGGTGCCAAGTTGGAGGATTGGATCTGGGATGAGATGAGGAGAGGGGGATTTGGAAACTAGTGAAGTTGATGTTGATGCCATGTGGTTGAAGGGTCTCAAGGCGGAATATCAGGCATTTTGCCTCTAATTCTCGGTGGCTTTGATATGGCGGTGGTAGAAATCCAGGACTTGCATTTCCTTGGGGTGTGGGAGGGGAGTTGAAGTAGTCAGCGGCAGGGTGGGGGATTGTCCCAGAGATGTTCTCTGAAACACACAATTACATTTAAAAGGCATCTGGATAGGGATATGAACAGGAAGAGTTTACATGGATATGGACCAAATGCCAGCAAATGGGACGAGGTCAGATTGGATTGTGTGGTTGGTGCAGACAAGTTGGACTGAAGAGACTGTTTCCATGCTGACTCTGTGACCTGACTTTGGAGGCGGCATGAGAATTCGGTACAGATATGAATAGATGCTTTTTCCTTGTTTTTTTCGCTCATGGCTTGTAAATTTTTTTTAACAGGACAAATTGAAGCCAGAATCAACAGGTCAGCACAAAACAAAGAGTGATATCTCAGGAAAACCATAAAATTCACTGGTTGGTAATATATGCTTATTTGACCATCTATTGTAAGTCACTTTTTGATTGAAGGTAAAGAGAAATATTTAGAAATTCCAAACGAAATGACCAGTGAGCAAATTTTCAAAAACATTAATAACTAAGTAAATAAAATAGAGACGCAGAGCCAGGTGATCTGTTATACCTGCATGATGTAACAAATGGTAGACCCCACTGTGGTTCATAGTGAACATATCTGCAACAAGTGTTGATTGCTCGAGAAACTCCAGCTCAAAGTTGTTGAGTTGAGTATGAGCTTCGAACATGCGACATATCTGGGAGAGGGAGAGTTACCTCAATGCTGTGCTTCAGGAGAGTCATACCCATTAAATTAACTACCTCAAACTGAGTCAGTGGTCAGATTTAGGAGGGTGTGACTACGAGCGGAGCGGGTGAAAGGATCCTGGAGTAGTGCTGAAGGAGACTCAGCCCTTGTCCTTGTCGAATAAGTTTGATATTCTTGTTCCCTGTGTGGATGAGAATGGGGATTGGATGAGTAAATTGACCATAGCACCATGGTACAGGGAGCCATTCAAGAGTGGCTGTTCTCTGTGTCCAGGATCAAGAGACCCAAAGGCTCTTGGGGTCAGGATATCCTATCTGGCCTGTAGAGGAACTGGGAGTGGGAGCTGTTGTGGGTACTAATGAAATAGGTGGAAAGAGGAAAGAGGTTCTGTTGAGGGAATATGAGCAGCTAGGAGCTAAATTAGAAAGCAGAATCAAAGAGATAATATACTCTCGATTACTACCTGAGCCACAAACTAATTGGCACAGTTTCAAAAGATTAAAAAGGTGTGGCGTAAAGATTGGTGTGGGAGAAATAGGTTCAAATTCATGGGGCATTGACACCAGGACTGGCAAAGGAAGGAGCTGTTCTGATGGGATAGCCTCCACCTGAATAATGATGGGACCGGAGTCCTGGCAAATCATATAACTAGGGCTGTAGATTGAACTTTAAATTAAATAGTGGGGGAGTGAATTTAGTTACATGGGAAAATTGTGGAAAAAATAAAGTGGAGGAAGGCTTAAGAGAGGTTAGTAAAGTTTCCAGAACAAAAGTACGGAAAGGGCCAGGAATATAATTTCTAGTACAGCAGTTTAGCAAGAGAAGGGGAACTGTCAAGGCAGGACTCAGAGTACAGGTTAATAAGGTAAATGTTTTGTAATTTGGTGGGTACGATGTTGTGGGCATCACAGAGACGCGGCTGTAAGGGGATCAGGGCTGAACTAAATATCGAAGGATCCAGGTCTTATCAAAAGGACAGACAGATGGGCGGGAGGAAGGCATGGTTGCCTTTTGAGAAAGAAATTTAATTAAATCAATAGCAAGAATTCATATAGGGTCATATTGGGGATAGAATATGTGTGGGTAGAGATAAGGAAGTGCAAAAGAGAAATCACCATGATGGGAGTTACGTAAGGGCCTGCTAGCAATCGTCAGGGAGATCAAAGACAGCATAAAAGCAAATAAAAAAGCATACAACTTGGTGAAAATTAGTGGGAAGAGGGAGGATAGGTAAGCCTTTAAAAACCAGTAGAGGACAACTTAAAAAAGCAATAAGGGGGAGAAGATGAAAAATCAGGGAAAACTGGCTAACAATATAAAAGAAGATTGCAAGAGTTTTTTTTAGTTATATAAAAACGTAAGAGAGAGGCAAGACTGGACATTGGACTACTGGAAAACAAGGCTAAAGAACTACTAATGGTGAACAAAGAAATGGTGGAATAACTGAATAAGTACTTTACATCAGGTTTCATGGTGGAAGACATGAGCAGAACTTCAAAAGAGTCAGGGGCAGGGGTGTGTGTAATGGCCATCACCAGGTGTGAGGCCTTCAGATAAGGAGACCCACTCAAGTAAAAGGAATCCAAGTATGACCTTCGCAGAGAGAGCCAAGGACCAATATCGATCCAAACTAGAGACCAGACAGGCACCCAGCAACAATGGCAAGGACTGAATGACATCACAGGTTCTAAAAAGAGATAATGCAAGATAGTAGACACATTCCTCCCAGATCGTCTCAAAGCCTTCTACGCTCACTTTGAGCAGAATTTCAGCAGAGAAGTAACACCTATTCCGACAAGCCCTGACGAACCGATCCCAACAGTCACTGCATCAGAGGTCTGCTCAGTTTTCCTTCGTGTGATTCCAAGGAAAGCGATGGAGGCAGACAGAGTACCAGGCAGTGCACTCAGAGCATGCACAGATCAACTGGCAGAGGTCTTTTCGGACATCTTCAACCTCTCCCTGCAGCAGGCCACTGTCCCTGCCTGTTTCAAGAGAGCCAACATCATCCCTGTGCCTAAGAAGGATCCTCAGTTTCATGACCCACAGACCACAATCTGTGAAGACTGGGGACAATATTTCATTCTCACTAACACTCAACATTGGAGCCCCCCAGGGGTGCGTACTCAGTCCCCTACTGTACTCACTGTATACCCATGACTGCGTCGCCAAATACCAAACTAAATGCAACTTACAAGTTTGCTGATGACACCACCATAGTCGGGTGAATCTCAGATGGTGACGAAAAAGACTACAGACGGGAGGTAGAAGACCTGGAAAAATGGTGCACTGAGAACAACCCAGCTCTCAATGCCGACAAAACCAAGGAACTCATTAGTGACTTCCAGCAGGATGTTACTCATGCCCCCTACACATTAACAGCACAGAGGTGGAACAAGTGGAGAGTGTCAAGCTCCTGGGAGTGGTCATCCATAACAAGCTTTCTTGGACTCTTCATGTGGACGCAATGGTTACAAAGGCCCAACAATATCTCTTCTTCCTCAGGCAGCTGAGGAAATTTGGCATGCCAACTTTTACAGGTGTGCCATCGAGAGTATTCTGATATGGCAACCATACCATTCAAAATCGGAGAGGTTGGGTGTGAATGGGTAAGACAAATTTTCACAGCGAACATGTGAATAAATACTCCCCTCTATTTAAGCCTACAAAAGAATGCTGGAATTCAAAAGAAATAGCTTGCACACTCAGGGGTTAGGAAACACCTTTGTCTTCAAAAATCATATTGCATATGATTAGGGAAAGGACAGTAGGGAAAGGAACAGGAATTTGAATAGTTCTCTCAACAAATAGAGCACAACGATAAAATCCAAAGATGTCAAGATGCGAACAGAAGACACATGTTCGACAGAATATTTTGTAGAACTACATAATCAGATCTCCATGTTGTACATGCTAGAGACAGTTAATTTTAGGAAGTATTAGTCTCCCTCAGAGGTGCCTTGTCTTAAATGAACGCTGGTGAGTAGAAATCATTCTATTATAACGCACATTTTGTCAATGTGATTTCATTGTAATGCAATTGACGAGTTGGTGATGCTGTTTATACAGGGTCAAGGATGTTATGGAATGACCTTTTTATTCACGCATGGGATATGGGTGTCACTGGCTTTGCCAGCGATTATTGTCTATCCCTCTTGTTCTTGAAAAGCTGGTGGCGAGCTGCCTTCCTGAACTGCTGCGATCTATTTGGTGTTGGTACACCCACAATGCTGTTCAGGAAGGAGTTCCAGGATTCTGACCTTGTGACACTGAAGGAATGGTGATATATTTCCAAATCAAGACATAAGTGGCTTGGAGGGAAACTTGCAGGTGGTAGATGATTGTGGTCATGAGTTTGGGAGGTGTTGTTCAAGGAGTCACAGTAAATTCTGCAGTGCATCTTGCAGATAGCATACACTGCTGCAATAGAGTGTTAAGTCAGAAAGCCGACATATGAACAGGACTGGTATAAATATCCATGTAGGGAGATTTGCTAATGCTATTGAGGGTTTAAACTAGATTGGCAGAAGGATGGGAACCTGAGAGTAAACTCAGAGCAGGGAAAGGGAGGCAGAAATTTACTGACTAACTCTAAAAGACAGATAAACACATGCATAGCACAGGAACTTAACTCTCCTAAAACATAGTCAACAGTGTGGTGCTGGGAAAGCACAGCAGGTCAGGCAGCATCTGAGGAGCAGGAGAATCGACGTTTCGGGCATAAGTGCTTCATCAGGGGTCCTGATGAAGGACTTATGCCTGAAACATCGATTCTCCTGCTCCTCGGATGCTGCCTGACCTGCTGTGCTTTTCCAGCACTACACTCTCAACTCTGATCTCCAGCATCTGTAGTCCTCACTTTTTCCTCTACTAAAACATATGTGTAAACACCAGCATTATGGTGAATAAAGGTAAGCCACAGATAGACAAATGAGAGTGTAATATCATGCATTTAACAGAAACTTGACTAAAGCAGGGCCAAGGATGGTAGCTCAACATCCTAATTATGTTTTCAGGCAGGATAGAGAAGGGAATAAAAAAGGAGTGGCCACTGGTTAAAGAATCAATTACAGCTGCAAGTAAGGTTGATATAAATGAAGCACCAAATGACACCATATGGTTTGAGCTCAGAAACAAAAAGAGGCAGCTACACTGTTATTCATGTACTATGGACCCCCAAATAATGAAGAAGAGTGAGAAAAGCAAATATACAGGCCAATTTCTCAATGTTAAAACAATAAGGATTTCTAACTATAAGCAAAAAATTCTTAAACTACATCCAAGTAAGCATGTAACAAGTCTGATGAGAAAGGGCGCAATTCTAAATTTACTCTAAATAAACCTGATGTGGAGATGCCGGTGTTGGACTGGGGGCGGGTGGGACAAAATCAGAAGTCACATGATTTTGGTTATCGTCCAACAGGTATATTTCTAATCACAAGCTTTCGGAGTACTGCTCCTTCGTCAGATAAATCTCTTCGTCAGGGATTTAATAGAGACAGACAAGATTATCAGAGGATTAAGACCAGGTGAACAGTGAGAGTCTTTTTCCTTGGATGATGATGTTGACTTGTACAAGGGGCATAGCTGCAAATTAAGGGGTTATAGATTTAAGACAGATGTCAGAGGCAGGTTCTTTACTCAGAGTCGCAAGGGCATGGAATGCCCAGCTTGCCAATGTAGTTAACTCAGTCACATTAGGGGCATTTAAACAGTCCTTGAATAAGCATATGGATGATGATGGAATAGTGTAGGGGGATGGGCTTAGATCAATTCACAGGTCGGCGTAACATCAAGGGCCGAAGGGCCTGTTCTGCACTATAGTGTTCCACATTCTATGATCTAAGTGCTTCACCTGACGAAGGAGCAGCACTCCGAAAGCTTATGATTTCAAATAAATCTGTTGGACTATAATCTGGTATCATTTGATTTCTAACAAAATAAACCTGGGCAGATGGATTAAGTAGTATTAGGTGACCATATTGAAGAAAGCAATGACGACTTAGTTAGATTAGGCAAAGATAGGAGAAAAATTCAAAATTGGCAAAGGTCTTATTGTGCTGGGAGGTATATGGCAAAATGGCCCGTAACAACTACTTGAAGGAAAGTCAGTGGCAAGTCAGTGAGAGGCACTTAAAAGTGGGATTACATGAGCACAGTGTAGACAAGTTCCCTCACAAAGAAAAATGATGGTACTACCAAATCTAGAGTTCCGTGGTCATCCACAGGCATACAGAGTAGGATAAAGCTGAAAAATGGAGCTTAAAAATAGTAATGCTTTAAGAAGCTTTGATGACTATAGAAAGAACAAGGTGAGAAAGGAAATTGGAAAGCAAAGGGGACAGGCAGAAATACTGGCTGGCAAAATTAAGGAAATCTAAAGGTGTTTTAACAGTAAATTAAGAGCAAGGGGATTACTGAGGAAAATGGTGAGGCTATCGGAGATGTAACTTGTACATGGATGCAGATGTTGTTGACAGTTTTCCTGTCTTCACAAAGCAAAGCAGAGAGATGATGCAGCCATTTTAGTTAAAGAAGAGGAATGTGAAAAATGAATCAAAATAAGCATAATGAGATGGGAGGCACTGGAGGGACTGACCTTGTCAGAGGCAGATAAATCACCAAGCAGAGAAGAACTGTACTTTAGGCTGTTAGGTGAAACCAGAAAGGACATAGTGAATATTTTGAGAATTATTTTCCAATCCTCACTAGATACAGGTGAGGTACCAGAGTATTGTAGGTCTGTTTCTCATTATTCAAAGATAAGGAAAGGTTTTAAGGAAAGGTTGTGTTTTAATAACAAGCATTTGAGAAAGTAAAACCAAGAATATTGATGGGAGTAGTAAAGTGGATGTCGTCTAAATAGATTTTAATCAATCATATAACAAGATCCTGCAGGGCAGACTGATCAGATCAATCAGAGTCCACAGGATACAGGAGAATCTGAAGAGTTAGATCCAAAGTTGGGTTAGTGATATAAAGGGCAATGGTCAACAGATGTTCCAGTGATGTTCTACAAGTCAATTAGTTTATTCATCTGGTGCAGACACAATAAATTGAATGGCATCTTTCTGTGTCAGAACTTTTTTATGGTTCTATTGATGTTATGAATAGAAGTTAGTTTCCAGTGCTGTTCCATAAGGATCAGTGTTGGGTCAATTACAACTTGTGGTATATATTAAGGATTTATTCTTAAAGAGGGAGATATGATTGGTAAATTTGTATTTATCACAAAACTTGACCATGGAGAAGGTGAGTTTTGATTTCAGGATGATAGTAGTGGTTTGGTCAAGTGGGCAGGAAAGGAGCAAGATGAATTTAGTCTGGAGAAGTGCAAGGTTATCCTTTTAGAGAGGGCAAACAAAGGAATAGTGGGAGTGGCAGGGTATTGAAAGTGATAGAGCAAGTGGGAGACCTTGGCGTACATATGCACAGACCCCTGAAGATAGCAAACAGACAGAGATAGTAAATAAGGCATATAGGATGCAGTCCTTGAATGGGTGAGGGACTGAATGCAGAAGTAGGGATGTAATGTTGGAACTACATAAGATACTGGTTAGATCACAGCAATATTTTTATTTACTGCTATGAGAAAGATTGGAAATGTTTGGGTTGTTTGCCTGAGGACACAGGAGGCCGAGGGGTGCCTGTATTGAGTTGTACAAAATAATGAGGGCCTTGGATTGAGTGAACAGGAAAGACATGTTTTCCCTAACAGACAGATAAATTACCACAGAATTATTACAGTACAGGAGGCCATTCGGTCCAATGGCTCCTGTACCAGGGCACACACTTAAGGTGGGACAGTTAGAGGGGACAGGAGGAAGATCCTTTTCATCCAGAGGGTGGTTGGTGTCTGGAATTCTGTCCCTGGTTTAATAATTGAGGCGGAAATGCTCAATCCATTTGAAAGGAACCTGAAGTACTCACTAGATGCTGGAAAGCAAAATTAGAAGGACCAAATAGTTCGCTCAGCTTACGCAAACATGATGGGCTGAAGGATGTCTTTCTGAACTATAACTATTCTCCGATTCTATACAATCCAAAGTGAATTAGACAATGACTCAATGTTTGACTAAGTATTAAACGCTGTCAACCAAATGAAAAACAAATGAAGATTCTGGTAATGACAATACTGCTGCATAAGTATGAAACATGGAATAAACGTACTAATCTCTCATACATATATGTAAAACTCTTATAGAATGGAGAACTTTTAAATTACCATGGCCATTTCCAAACATTCAAAAAGAAAGAAAAATCTGGAATTAGATGGTCTCAGCAATGATGACCATTACCACTGGGGAGAGGTTGCGTAATGGTGATGTCAAATCCCACCATGTCTGATGTTGAAATCTGAATTCAACTATAATTTTAAAATCTGGAATTAAAAACTAGACAAATGTTCCCCATAAAAACATAAGAACTGGGAGGTATAGGCAATTCAGCCCCTCAAGCCTGCTCTGCCATTCATCTTCACCTCAATCTACGTTCCTGCCATTCTCTATAACCTTACAAACCATTACTCATTAAAAATCTGTCTATCTCCTCCTTAAATTTACTCCACGTCCTGGCCTCCACACACTCCTGATGATGAATTCCACAGGTTCATGGCCTTTTGAGAGATCTAATTTCTCCTCATTCCTACATTAAATCTGACACCGCTTATCCTGAAAATTTGGCCTCTCATTCTAGATTGCCCTACATAAGGAAAAATTCTCTGTACATCTACATTGTTAATCCCCTTTAACATCTTATATACTTCAATTATCTCATTCTGCTAAAATCTGGAGATGATAGTCTAAACTACTCAATCTCTCTTTATAAGAAACTACTCACCTCTGAAATTAATCTAGTGAATGTCCTCTAAAGTGCCTCCAATGCAATTATATCCTTCCTCAAGTAAGGGGACCAAAACTGTATGCAATACACCAGGTGCGGGCTCACTTCTGCCTTGTACAGTTGAATCAACAGTTAACAAAAAAAAACAAAGAACTGCAGATACTGGAAATCAGAAACTGCTGGAAAATCTCTGCAGGTCTGGCAGCATCTGTGTAGAGAACATTTTGGGTCCAGTGACCCTTCTACAGAAAGATTCTGAAGCTAACTCAGTTTTCTCCACAGGTGATGGCAGGCCTGCTGAGTTTTTCCAACAATTTCTGTTTTTGTTGCAACAACATTTTCCTTTTATTCTCTATTCCTTTAACCTTCCTTAATATCTGCTGTTCTTGCGTGCTAACTTTCTGCAATTCATGCAGAAAGACACCCAGATCTCTCTGGACCAAAGTATTCAGAGGCTTCTCTCCATTTAGGTAATGAGTTGCCTTTCCATTCTTCCAGCCAAAATGGATAACTTCACACTAAGCCATGTTAAACGACATCTGCTAAACTTTAGCCCATTCACCTAATTTATCCATATCCACATCCACTTTTAAATTTCTTATTACTTTCTCACTTATATTAGTATTATTTGCAAATGTGGCTACAGTATCCCTGCATCCAAGTCAATCATATAACTATTGTTCACTAATGACCTTTAGGGAACTAAATCTGCCCACTAATTATGAGGTCCATAGATAGTTACAATGGATAGGAAGGCATATTTTCAATAACCACGGGGCAGAGATTAAAGTGGTTGGAGCTTTGCATTCACAGCCTGAAAAGGGTGGTTAAGTCAGCAATTTGCATAACATTGAAGCAATATTTAGATATTCAGTTGCATTGTCACTGTCTCCTGGGCAAAGATCCAAGAGGTAGAAAATGGGATTAGAATACTTGATGCTTGTTTTTGACTGGCATGGCTCATTAGACCAAAGGGCCCTTTTCTGTGCTGTTGATCTCTCTGATTCCATGACCTACCAGCTCAGGCCTACGTATGACTCCAGATCCACAGCAAAGTAATTGACTCTTAACTGCCCTCTAAGCAATTAAGGATGGGCAATAAATGTAGGTCCAGTCAGCAGCACTCACGTCCCATGAATAAATAAAAAGGTTTCATTAGAGTTCTGAAACCTTAGGGGTGATTTGGTTAAATAATGTATATCCTGAAAGGAGCTGAATGTGGAAAGAATGTTTCCATTTCTGAGTGAATTCAGAACTACAGGGCATTTTTTAAAAAAAGCTGGGGGTTCATCCTCTTAGGACAGAGATGAGGGGATTATTTTTCTCTCAGATGGTTGTCCAACATTGAAACTTTGCCTTAGAAGGTAATGAAAGCAGATTCATGAATATGTTTAAGGTGGAAGTAGGTAGGTTCTTCTTAGGTAAGGGAATCAAGGGTTCTAGGGAATAGATAGGAATGTAGAATTCAAAACTCAACAGACCAACCATCTGTTAACCAAACCCTCTATGTTTCTTCCTCTCACACCTGTCCCAACCAGTACCCTTCCACTGACACCCTCATTCACCTGGCTGAACTGGTCCTCACCCTTTACAACTTCTCCTTCCAATCCTCCCAATTCCTCCAAACCAAAGAGGTAGCCATGGACACCCCATGGGCCCAGCTATGCTTGCCTCTTTGTCGGGTACTTGGAACAGTCCATCATGCGCAGCTACACCGGCACCATGCCCCACCTTTTCCTCCGCAACATCGATGACTGTGTTGGTGCTACCTCGTGCTCCCAGAAGGAGGTTGAACAGCTCATCAACTTCACTAACACCTTTCACCCCGACCTTAAATTCATCTGGAGCATCTCAGACACCTCCGTCCCCTTTCTGGACCTCTCCATCTCCATTTCCAGCAACCAACTAACTACCGACATCTACTACAAAATCACTAACTCCCACAGCTACCTGGACAACGCCTCCTCCCACACTGTCTCCTGTAAAAATGCCATTCCTTGTTCCCAATTCCTCCGCCTCTGCTGCATCTGTTCCCAGGATGACCAATTCCACCATAGAAAATCGCACATGTCCTCCTTCTTCAAAGACTGCAATTTCTCCTCCCACTTGGTGGACGATTCCCTCCAGCATATCTCCTCCACTTCTCGCACCTCTGCCCTTGAATCCCAACCTTCCAAATGCAACAAAGACAGTACATCCTGGTCCTCACCTTCCAACCACCAACTTTCACATACATACATCATCCTCCATCACTTACAAACAGACCCCATCAGAAAGGGATATATTTCCCTCCCCACCTCTATGAGCATTTTGGAGAGCCAATCCCTCAATGCCTCCCTTGTCAGATCAGCCCTCACCCCACTTCCGGCACCTTTTGCAAGAAGTGCAAAACCTGTGCCCATACCTCCCCCCTCACCTCCATCCAAGGCCCCGAAGGATCCTTCCACATCCAACAGAAATTTACCTCTACCTCCACAAATGTCATCTCCTGTATCCATTGCACCCGATGTGGTCTCCTCTGCATCAGGGAGACAGGACGCCAACTTGCAGATCGTTTCAGAGAACATCTCTGGGACATGCGCAACAACCAACCCCAGTGCTCTGTGGCTGATCACTTCAACTCCCCCTCCCACTCCACCAAGAACATGCAAGTCCTGAGACGCCTCTATTATCAAACACTAACCACCCGACAGCTGGAGGAAGAACGCCTCATCTTCCAACTCGGAACCCTGCAACCCCATAGGATTAATGTGGATTTCATCAGTTTCCTCATTTTCTCTCCCCCAACCTTATTCCAATCCCAAGCCTCCAACTCGGCTTCGCCCTCTTGACCTGTCCATCGTCTTTCCCATGAGGCACACAAGCCTCATTCCTGATGAAGGGCTTATGATCAAAACAACAATTCCCCTGCTCCTCAGATGCTGCCTGATCTGTGCTTTTCCAGCAACACACTCTCAACGCTGATCTGCAGCATCTGCAGTCCTCACTTTCTCCTAGATCAACCATTATACTCACTTGTGCAAAAGGGTATCCTTGCTCATTCTCGGGGAGAAATGGATGCAAATTTTTCATTCAATTCATGAATGCTTTAACCCTTCCCTGTACAATACACCTTTAATTTCATCACAATAAAGGTCTTCTACTTTCCCAGGTATTCCCTCTGTCCTTCTTAAATTTCCCCTATGACTATTGGCCCATTCACCATCTCCATTGATATTCCTGCTCTCCCCTGATCCTACATCCACTCAGAACTATACATCACCTCTTATTCATCATGCCTATTTCTTTCTCACTCCCCAGTACACCTAATTACACCAATGTATTCCCACCTTAAGAATGCAGGTCCTTCATTGCTAGAGGGACTGAGTTTAAAAATAGGGAGGCTATATTGAGCTATGTAAGGGTGCTGGTGAGGCCACACCTGGAGTACTGTGTACAGTTTTGGTCTCCTCACTTGAGAAAGGATGTACTGGCAGTGGAGGGGGTGCAGAGAAGGTTCATTAGGTTGATTCAGAGTTGAGAGGGTTGGTTTATTGAATAGACTGAAAGTACACTCATTGGAATTTAGAAGAATGAGGGGGTAATCATATAGACATATATAAAGTTATGAAGGGATTAGATAAGATAGATGCAGCAAGGTTGATTCCACTGACAGATGAAACTAGAACAGGGGGCAAAGCCTTAAAATAAGGGGGAACAGATTGAGGATTGAGTTGAGGAGGAACTTCTCCAAAGAGTTATGAATCTGTGGAATTCCCTGCCCAGTGAAGCAGTTCAGGCTACCTCATTGATTGTTTTTAAGGCAAAGGTATATATATTTTTAACATTAAAGAGATTAAGGGTTATGATGATCAGGCAGGAAAGTGGAGCTGAGTCCACAAAAAGATCAGCCATGATCTTGTTGAATGGCAGAGCAGGCTGAAAGGACCAGGTCGTCTACTTCTGCTCCTATTTCTTATGTTCCACTCTTTCTAGTCCCCTTTGCTCCCATCATGGTGATTCTCGCCTCTTGATCCAGCATCTCTAATAACCACTCCCTTTCAGTTCCATTCCCTACCAATTCTTTCTACTGATTCCATCTTTTTCTATATTAAAGGAATATACTACAGGCCTCTCAACTGCCAGCAGGAGATAGAGGAGAGAACGGGTCAACAGATTTTGGTAAGGTGTAAAACAACAGGGTTGCCATGGTATTGATTGGGACTAACTGCATGTTAGGAGCTTGGATGAGGCAGAATTTGTAAGGACCTTTCAGGAGGGGTTCTTGACACGATATGTAAACATTCCAACCAGGGAAGGGCTTACACTTGACCTGGTTTTGGGAAATTAGCCCGGCTAGGTGAGTGAAGGTTCAGTGGGGGAGCTTTTCGGGAATAGTGACCATAATACCGTGAGTTTTAAGATACTCATGGTTTGGGATAACAGCAGTCCTTGGGTGAAGGTGTTAAACTGGGGAAGGCGAATGACAACAGTATTAGGCAAGAACTGGAGAATGTTGATTGGAGGTGGCTGTTTGAGGTCAAATCTACATCAGACATGTGGGAGTATTTCAAACAGCAGTTCATAAGAGATCAAGGGTAGCACATTCCTGCGAGAATGAAGGATAAGTATGACAAGTTATGTGAATCCTGAATGACCAGGAATGTTATGACCTTGGTTAAAAAGAAAAAAGGAAGCATATGTAAGGTCTAGGAGGATGAGAACTGACAAAACCCTTGAAGTACCCTTAGACCACCCTTAGAGTGGTCAAGAAGGCATATAGTATGCTTGCCTTCATTGGACGGGGTATTGAGTATAAGTGCTGGTAAGTCATGTTAACATTGTACAAGACATTGGTTCGGCCGCATTTAGAATACTGTGTACAGTTCTGGTCGCCACATTACCAAAAGGATGTGGATGCTTTGGAGAGGGTGCAGAGAAGGTTTACGAGGATGTTGCCTGGTATGGAAGGTGCGAGCTATGAAGAAAGGTTGAGTAAGTAAGGTTTATTTTCATTAGAAAAAAGGAGATTGAAGGGGGGGACCTGATTGAGGTTTATAAAATCATGAAGGGTATAGATAGGGTGGATAGAGACAAGCTTTTTCCCAGGGTGAAGGATTCAATAACGAGAGGTCACGCTTTCAAGGTGAGAGGTGGGAAGTTTAAGGGGGATACACGTGGCAAGTACTTCACACAGAGGGTGGTAGGCGTCTGGAACACGTTGCCAGCAGAGGTGGTAGAGGCAGGCACGGTAGATTCACTTAAGATGCGTCTAGACAGATGCATGAATAGGCGGGGAGTAGAGGGATACAGATGCTTAGGAATTGACCGACAGGTTTAGACAGTACATTTGGATCGGCTCAGACTTGGAGAGCTGAAGGGCCTGTTCCTGGGCTGTAAATTTTCTTTGTTCTTTGTTCTCTTTGTATACAAGGAAAGTAGGAAGGAACCTAAACAAGCAATTAGAATAGGTAAAAGGGTTAGAAAGCAAGATTAAGGAGAATCCCAAGGCTTTTTATGCATATATAAAAAGCAAGAGGGTTGCCAGGGACAGGGTTGACACACTCCAGGACAAAGGAAAGAATCTATGTGTGGAGCCAGAAGAGGTAGGAGAGCTTCCTAAATGAATACTTTGTGTCAGTATTCACCAAAGAGAAGGAATTGAAGCAAGTTCATCTCAGGGAAGGGAATGCCGAGTTTCTAAGTCAAGTTGCCATTAAAAGGGAATAGGTGTTGTGTGTCTTAAAAAGTATTAAGGTAGATAAGTCACTGGGTCTTTATGGGATCTACCCCAGAATGTTAAGGGAGACAAGAGAACAAATTGCTGGAGCATTGACAGACATCTTTGTATCCTCTTTGGCCACAGGTAAGGTCCAAGAGGACTGGAGAATAGCCAATGCTGTACCTTTGCTTAAGAAGGGTAACAGCAATAATCCTGGAAATTACAGGCCTCCGAGTCTCACATCGGTGATACGGAAATTATTAGAAAGGATTCTCAACGACAAGATCTATACACATTTAGAAGGAAAGGGACTTATTAGCAAGAGACAGCATGGTTTTGTGCGGGGAAGGTCTTGCCTCACTGATCGAATTTTTTGAGGAGACAACAATGATAATTGATGAGGGAAAAGCAGTTAATGTTGTCTACATGGACCTCAGTAAAGCCTTTGACAAGGTCCCTCATGGCAGACTAGTTCAAAAAGTGAAGTTATATGGTATTGGGGTGAGCTGGCAAGATGGATACAGAACTGGCTCAATCATAGGAGACAGGGTAGCGGTGGAAGGATTGTTTTGGAATGGAGAGTTGCGACTAGTGGTATTTCACAGGGATCAGTGCTGGGTCCTTTGCTGTTCGTGATCTACATAAATGATTTGAAGGAAAACATAGTTGGTCTAATTATTAATTGAATGCAGACCATAGGTAGAGTTGTGGATTGTCAGAGGATATGGCAGGATAATAGATCAGTTGGAGGAATGGGCAGAAGAAAATGGCAGATGGAATTTAATCCAGACAAACATGAGATGATGTATTTTGGAAGGTCACGCATAAATGGAAATTATATAGTGAATGACAGAACCCTTAGGTGTCTTGATATGCAGAGGCATCTGGGTGTACAGGTCCATAGATCACTGAAAGTGACAGCGTAGGTAGATAAGGTAGTAAGAAAGCTTATGGCATGCTTGCCTTTTTTTGAAGGTATTAGATATAAGGATAGTCAATTATACTTCAGCTTCACAGAACTTTAGTCAGGCCACACTTGGAAATTTGGGCACAGTTCTGGTTACCACGCTACCAGAAGGATTTGGATGGTTTGGAAAGGGCTGCGAAAAAGTTTACCGGAATGTTGCCTGCTATGTGGGGATTTTACCTATGAAGAAAGGTTAGATAGACTGGGTTTGTTTTCACTGGAGGTTGAGGGATGAACTGATAGAAGTTCATAAGATTGTGAATGGCATGGATAGAGTGGAAAGTATGGGGGTTTTTCCCCCAGGGTGGAGGAGTCAATTATTTGGGGACACAGGTTCAAAGTGCACCTGGGCAACTTTAAAAGATATGTGCGAGGCAAGCTTTTCACACAAAAGGTGGTGAGTGCCTGGAATACATTGCCAGAGGAGGTGGTGGAAGTAGACACAATAGCAAGATTCAAGTAGCACCTGTCGAGAGTGTGGTGCTGGGAAAGCACAGCAGGTCAGGCAACACCCGAGGAGCAGGAGAATCGATGTTTCAGGCAAAAGCCCTTCATCACTTTCTCCTGGAGTCTTTCACACTCTGCTTATGAAAACCTTGAGAACATTTGTTCCTTTTTAGGGAAAACCTCAGTAGTTCCTGTAAAAGAAAACTATATTTCGTAATGTGGGTGAAGAAATTATCAATATAATCTGAATGTGAATTTACAAAGCTAATTTACTGCTCTTCTATGCTATTGAATTTCAAATAGATATTTGCAGATATCTCATGGAACAACTAAATCCTGGAAAAGAAGTAAATTACAATATCAAAATTCGAGACTAGCTCTCACGAAAGCTTAAGAGTGGCCATGTAAAATCAGAAAGAATGTTAACCATTAAACAATAAATATGGACTAAACACTGATTAAAGAATTTAAAACATATTCATTCATGGCTTACAATGTTTAAGAAAAAGAGTCAATTTGTAACAGACCTATTCTTCTTGGCAACTCTTTCCTCAAAAAAAATTGTCTAATCATCTCTTGAATAAGCAAAACAGAAGACATCCAATGGTATGGTACAGAGTTACTTCAGACATTTTCCACATCACTCACATTCAAAGGGTAACACTTTCCTTTTCGGAGGTGTATTGCAATTACTGGGGTATACTTACTGAGAAGTATCTGATGCCAACTGGGTCTTGCAGGAGACGTTCAAAGCACACAGCCCAACTAGCTACCTGCCGTTCCACGTGTTTTCTGCAGCTCTGGACACTGGGAAGACTTGCATTACTGTTTATGCTGTTCTCACTGTTGTAATTCTTGAGGTCTGCACTGTTCAACTCTGCCATAACAAGATAACAACCATGTATCTCACACATAGATTTGTAAACACTGCACTGTGGCCTGTACTAAATCAAAGCCAGTATTGTCATAAACACTGAAAATAATAAAATCATATGGTTGAATTTCACAATTAGGAGCAAAGTTGATGAAAGCTGTTACAAAAATGAGAAATCTCTGCTGTGGATAATCTTTTTGTCTGATGACAATTTAAACCTGGCATCAGGTCAAGGGATCTCCAGACGTCTAGCAACAGTGATGACATCAGAAACAAAAACAGAAGTTGCTGGAAAAGCTCAGGCAGGTCTGGCGGCATCTGTGAAGAGAAATCAAAATTAATGCTTTGAGTCTGGTTACCCTTCTTCAGAACTCAGGAAGGTTCTGAGGAAGGGTCATTGAACCCAAAACATTAACTTTGATTTCTCTGAACAGATGCTGCCTGACCTGCTGAGCTTTTCCAGCAACTTCTGTTTTTGTTTCTGATTCACAGCATCCGCAATTGTTTCGGGTTTTTATTTCGTGATGATGTCAAACACACTGATGTATTCTCATAAAAGCAAATTAAGTAAAATCTACCACTTTTTCACATTTAACTATAATTTTCCAGAAAGTGAAATAAATGACTGGAAAATACAAAAGTCATTAAGATAGAAGCTATGCTGTGGACCTCTAGGACTATGACTCTTATGAATTATCCATTATCTGAACTTCAAGAAACATTCTGGCACCTCAAGTTCTAACTACCAGTTGACTATGTACCTTCTAATTCACAACTCAGCATTAAGCTATTTTGACAAGTTAGACCCTTATATAGAATCAAAGTCATACAGCATGAAATCTGACCCTTCGGTCCAACTTGCCCATGCCTACTTGGATGCTGCCTGAACTGCTGTGCTCTTCCAGCACCACTAATCCAGAATCTGGTTTCCAGCATCTGCAGTCATTGTTTTTACCTTGTACAACTTGACCAGGTTACAAAACTTAAGTAGAATCATAGAGATGTACAGCATGGAAACAGACCCTTCAGTCCAACTTCTCCATGCCGACAAGATATCCCAATCCAATCTAGTCCCACCTGTCAGCACCCGGCCCAAATCCCTCCAAACCCTTCCTATTCATATAGCATCCAGATACCTTTTAAATGTTGCAATTATACTAGCCTCCACCACTTCCTCTGGCAACTTATTCCATACACGTACTACCCTATGTGTGAAAAAGTTGCCCCATAGGTCTCCTTTATATGTTTCCCCTCTCACCCTAAACCTATGTCCCCTAGTTCTGGACTCCCCTACCCCAGGGACAAGACTTTGTCTATTTATCCTATCCATGCCCCTCATGATTTTATAAATCTCTATAAGGTCACCCCTCAGCCTCCGACGCTCCAGGGAAAACAGTTCTATTTTACCTGCTTTGGTCCATATCCTTATAAACCTTGCCTATTCATGTACCTGCCCAAATGTCTTTTAAATATTGTAATTGTAGCTGCCTCTATCACTTCCTCTGGTTGCTCATTCCATACATGCACCAACCTCTGAAATGAAAAAGTTGACCCTCAAGTCACTTCTAAATTTTCTCCTGTCACCTTAAACAAATGTTCTCTAGCTTTGCTTTTGCAAGAAGAGGTGTATCTCCACCTAGCTATGCCTACATTTTTAGGTGAAAACACGGCACAGAAAACTGTGAACCTAAAAACTGCTAATGAACTATTTTCCAGGTATAAGATTTAACTTAATAGCAATGACAATTGTTAGAGGTTAGAAAAATCCTACATTTATACAGTGTGTTTCATGATCTCAGGGAATTGTAAAATCCTTTACAGCTAGCGAGCTACTTTTAGTTCGGTCATTAAGGTTACGGTCCAAAGGTAAATCTCTAACCAGAAAGCAAATATTCCTGAACTAGAAATTCAGCTTACAAAATTAATCTCCACTTCTGATAGCAAGAACTTCTTTTACCAATAAAACAATTATGTTCCCTTTATATATTCCACTCTCCTTCTCTAACAGTATTGGAAGTCTATCTACAGCATGTGGACTATTGCTGTTCAAAAAGGCAGCTCACCACTACCTTCTCTGAAAGGCAACTAGGGTGAGCAATATATGCTGGCCAGCCAGCAACACCCATGTCCCACAATGGAATTAAAAAAAACTTTAATTTTCATCTCCACAAAGTACTTTTTCTCACTTTATTGTTTTTCCTAACTGACTACAGAACTCTAATCTTGTCTTTAGTTTATTACTTTTGTACTAGTTGCTTAATTCATGGACTTTTCTGTATAGGATAGACTGAGACCTCATACTTGAATAAAAGAAGAAAAAAGGCGCATTAGCCACCAAAAAGGTAAAACATGACCTCCATCGATCAATGGTACATTAGTGCGTCTCAATTTTTTACAATTCTTAAGTTGATGTATATCAAATAGCTGAAAATGTGTTGCTGGAAAAGCGCAGCAGGTCAGGCAGCATCCAAGGAGCAGGAGAATCGACGTTTCGGGAATGAGCCTTTCTTCAGGAATGAGGAAAGTGTCACATGCTACAGTCCACATGCTGCCTGACCTGCTGCGCTTTTCCAGCAACACATTTTCAGCTCTGATCTCCAGCATCTGCAGTCCTCACTTTCTCCTAATATATCAAATAGCTTCGAACTACATATACCAAACCAAAAGAAATCCTTATAGTTTTGAAGTACTTTAATACTCCAGCTGTCAGTGGATATATTTTGTAAATGAAAACAATTTATGCACTCTTGTTTCTCATCTCCTCTCCAAATACAGAATTGATCTAATCCTACTAACATATGAACAAGGAGCAGATGTAGACTATTAACTCTCAAGTATGTTCCACCAGTTAATAGGTTATTGTGGTGTAGTGGCAGTGTCCATAGCTTTGAGCCAGGAGAGGGATATCTGATAATATCTCTGAACAGATTGATCAGAAACTATCTACTCCACCACTTAATAAGATCATCGCTCATCTGACTGTAACTTCAAATTCACATTCCTACCTACACTAATAACCTTTCACTCCCTTACTTAACATGAATCCATTCACCTCTGTCTTAACATAGTCAAGGACTCGGCTTCTACTTCCTTTTCAGAAAGAGATTTCCTAAGATTCACAACTCCCAGTGAGACAAAGAAATCACCTCATCTCTTAAATAGGCAGCCACTTACTTATAAACAGTGAACCCTTGTTCTAGATTATCCCATAAGAGTCTCTCCAAATCAAGGTGCCTGAGAGCTTTATATGTTTTAGTTAAGTCACTTTTTACATTCTTAACTTCAGCAGTTAGAAGCCGAGCGTGTCCAACCTTTCCTCGGAAGACAAAGTGTCCACTCCAGATTAAAGTCTGACAAACTTTCTCTGAGCTGTTTCATTTATATATTTCCTTAAATAATGTGAAGATTACTGTAAACGGTACTCCAGATATGGTGTCAACAGTGCCTTAGATAACCAAAGCATACCCCTCCTATTTTTGTAATCAATTTCCCTCACAATAATCAATAAAATTCTATGAGCTTTCCTAATTATTTGCCATATGTGCAAACTATCCTTTTGCAATTCATACATATGGACATACAGAAACCTTTGAATTTTAGAGTTCTGAAATCTCTTACCATTAGGATGATATGTTTCTCTTTTAATTCTTCCTGCCAAAATTCCTTCCCATTTTCTCACATTATACATTATTTCTTCAATCTTTGCCTCCTCATTTAAACTACCTATATATTTTTGTAGCATCTTTATATTGTCTTAACAACTTAATTTCCTATCTTTCTTTATGTTATCAGCAAAGTTAGTGACTATATCTTCACCCAAGTCATTTACATAGATTATAAACAGGTGAGGTTTCAACACTGACTCCTGTGACACACCTCTCATTACACCTTGCCAAACTGAAAAACATCCATTTATATCTACTGGCTGCATCTCATTAGCCAGCCAATCTTCTATAAATACCAATATGCCTTCTAGGAATCTAAGTACAGTACATCTACTTTTTCCCCATTGTCTACATCACATTATTTTTTTCAAAGAATTCCAATAGATGGTTGAACATGATTCCCCTTCCATAGAACAATGTTGACTCTGCCTGATTACTTTGAACTTATCTAAGTGCAATAGCTTATTTAATAATAGCTTCTAACATTTTCTCTTTGACTGGCTTGTAGTTTCCTAACTTTCTATTGCCCTTTTGTTTTAATAAAGGAGTTACATTTGCTATCTTCTAATGGTCCCTGATTTAAGGAGTTTTGAAAATTTAAAATTAAATTGCTATGTTACTAGCCACTTCCTTTATGACTTTGGTCTGAAGTCCATCTGGAGCTTATATTGAGGAAATAGGAAAAGAAGTAGGCTATTCAACCCCTTGAGCCTGCTCCACCAATCAATAAGATCATGGCTGACTTGTGGCCTAACTCCATATGCCAACTGTGGACTTATATCTCTTGATACCCTTGCTAAATAAAAATTTGTCTATCTCAGACTTAAACTTAATAATTGATTTAGTATCAACCACCATTTGAAGAAGAGAGTTCCAAACCTCCAATACTCTTTACATGTTTAAGTGCTTTCTAACATTTCTCCTGGGTAACCCGGCCTTTGTCAAACCACAGTTCCAACAATCTGTTCAGTACCACTTCTCTGTTGATTATAATTTCTAGAGTTCCTCCCTCCTTTCCATTTCTTGATTTATTGCTGCTTCTGGATTATAATTTAAAGCCTTTATAATTGATGCAAAATAATGCTTAAAAGAAATACATGAACTTGGGTTCAATTAATCCTTGTTCACTGTTGCACATACTTTGCAAATGACAATGATATCCACTACACTAAGTACACAAGTGTAAAAATGACACAAGATATTTACTATTCCCTGTCCTCAATAAAAACATTAGTTCTGTCATTAACATCACATTCAACTGTAAATGTCAATAGGCTACTTACTTTCAGATGTTCTTGGTCTGAATTACGTAGGTTCACATAGGGCAATGCATTTAACAACTGAGCATAGTTGAGAAGTTGGTTACCATACTAACTTATAACTAATCTGCCTGTGTTGCTGTTAAAACACTGTCTATCAGTATCATATCGCAACTACATATTAAAATACTGGAAACTTCACCAGAGCAATTCCAGGCGAGCGAATAGAGGAGTACCATACATCTGCATTCAGTTTTTTTTTCACTAATATTATAAATGCACTAATATGTAGTTTCCTAACTTTCTATTGCCCTTTTGTTTTAATAAAGGAGTTACATTTGCTATCTTCTAATGGTCCCTGATTTAAGGAGTTTTGAAAAATTTGGAGGTTTCTGTCTAAAAATTGCCTAAAGCATAATTTGGCAAAAACATTATTAAAATAATACATCTCAGTTCTTGAACAGTGAAGAAAACATCACAGTTCAGAGTGTACAGTGAAAAGGCATACTCTCTGCGTTTACCTGATTGCACCTGGTAGGATCCACTGTAATGCCGTCTCACCAAATATTTCAAACTATCCACTGGAAACCAACCTCCAGAATCCATACCAGTCTCAACTGCACTTTCCCAGCAATAACTGGAAGCCAACTAAAGGCGGCCTCTGTGGCATTTTGTGCAGATTCTCTAACTCTTAAATCAAGAAAGTGTAGCTCACTCTCTGAATGACTGAACACATTCAAGAGACCAGTTGAGTTTGCTTCCCCACATGATCAAAACAATTCACTTCCATGTGACTGCAAGTACAGGAAACAGATAGAATGTCAAAGACAAAGCTTTAAGAGTACTAGTTAAATTATTTAGGAGGAGTTTATGCCCGTTCGTTACCACAGAAACATAAATTATTGATGAACCAGTGGGGAAATATTACTTGTGCTGACGAGAGAAATATAGGGAAATCATTACATATAGGAAATGAAAGCAAAATAATAATAGGAAATTAAAGTAATTGGAATCATTGAAAAGCTACGATCCTAGAATTCAGATGCAAGAAAACAGAGCTTGGATATACTAATATCTGTCAGATCTTTTAATCTTAGAAAATTATAACTTTAAATATAGCTGTGGAACACTTCCATAAATTTCATTTTAAAGCTGGCTGCTCACTGAATGGATTTATAATGTAACCAATATAAAATGAAAGGAATGCAATATTGCCTCCTACAGGCGCTCTCAGCTTCAACATGAATTATTAGACTGATGCAATCTATACCGCTCTGCTGATATCCCTATCCACAAACCACTTTATATACATTGACAATTTGCTGTACTACATCCAAAACTTAACCACAGTATTAAGATTTATTTTTAAAACAAACCTGAACTATTTCATTGAATAGATATCATTAGTTGATCTACGTCATTCAGCAGAAGAAAGTATTAACATAATAATGACAGTATGTCTTGTTGGATAATACTGACAGTGAATTGGCATGGTAGGTGAAGAGGTAAAGTTTGATTGAAAGAAGCAGGCACTAAGTTGGCATAGGGTAATGGGGGCAATGGGGGTGGGGCAGACAGCATTAGGTCACATGAATTGATCTGAGGAGTGTATGGAAATGGGGGTGTTTGAAGTTAATTACTGGAGAAACTGTTTAAGGTTTCATGCCTTTTGGATAAATAGGATACCCCTATGGATCAGGTCCCAGAGCAACTTTGATGGGAGTATGGTATCTTTTGTGAGGGGTAATACACACTAAAATTGTGAGAAGTAATTTGCTTGTATGTAAAAAAACCACATAAAGTGTGATTTGCAAAGTTGTCAAGAAACTTTTCAAAGAAAACATGCAATTAGAAAAGAAATGCATGCCATTTCAGATATGGTTATATAGGATTTGCATTATAGAACATAGAACATAGAACAATACAGCACAGAACAGGCCCTTCGGCCCACGATGTTGTGCCAAACTTCTATCCTAGATTAAGCACCCATCCATGTACCTATCCAAATGCCGCTTAAAGGTCGCCAATGAATCTGACTCTACCACTCCCTCGGGCAGCGCATTCCATGCCCCCACCACTCTCTGGGTAAAGAACCCACCCCTGACATCTCCCCTATACCTTCCACCCTTCACCTTAAATTTATGTCCCCTTGTAACACTCTGTTGTACCCGGGGAAAAAGTTTCTGACTGTCTACTCTATCTATTCCTCTGATCATCTTATAAACCTCGATCAAGTCACCCCTCATCCTTCGCCGTTCCAACGAGAAAAGGCCGAGAACTCTCAACCTATCCTCGTACGACCTACTCTCCATTCCAGGCAACATCCTGGTAAATCTTCTCTGCACCCTCTCCAAAGCTTCCACATCTTTCCTAAAGTGAGGCGACCAGAACTGCACACAGTACTCCAAATGTGGCCTAACCAAAGTCCTGTACAGCTGCAACATCACCTCACGACTCTTGAATTCAATCCCTCTGCTAATGAACGATAATACTCCATAGGCCTTCTTACAAACTCTATCCACCTGAGTGGCAACCTTCAAAGATCTATGTACATAGACCCCAAGATCCCTCTGTTCCTCCACCTGACCAAGAACCCTACCATTAACCCTGTATTCCGCATTCTTATTTGTTCTTCCAAAATGGACAACCTCACACTTGGCAGGGTTGAACTCCATCTGCCACTCCTCAGCCCAGCTCTGCATCCTATCTAAGTCCCTCTGCAGCCGACAACAGCCCTCCTCACTGTCCACAACTCCACCTATCTTTGTATCATCTGCAAATTTACTGACCCACCCTTCGACTCCCTCCTCTAAGTCATTAATAAAAATTACAAACAGCAGAGGACCCAGAACTGATCCCTGCGGAACTCCACTTGTAACTGGACTCCATGCTGAATATTTACCATCTACCACCACTCTCTGACTTCTACCGGTTAGCCAGTTTTCTATCCAATTGGCCAAATTTCCCTCTATCCCATGCCTCCTGACTTTCCGCATAACCCTACCATGGGGAACCTTATCAAATGCCTTACTAAAATCCATGTACACTACATCCACTGCTCTACCCTCATCCACATGCTTGGTCACCTCCTCGAAGAATTCAATAAGACTTGTAAGGCAAGACCTACCCTTCACAAATCCGTGCTGGCTGTCCCTAATCAAGCAGTGTCTTTCCAGATACTCGTAAATCCTATCCCTCAGTACCCTTTCCATTACTTTGCCTGCCACAGAAGTAAGACTAACTGGCCTGTAATTCCCGGGGTTATCCCTATTCCCTTTTTTGAACAGGGGCACAACATTCGCTACTCTCCAGTCCCCTGGTACCACCCCAGTTGCCAGTGAAGACGAGAAGATCATTGCCAACGGTACTGCAATTTCCTCTCTTGCTTCCCACATAATCCTAGGATATATCCCGTCAGGCCCGGGGGACTTGTCTATCCTCAAGTTGTTCAAAATGTCCAACACATCTTCCTTCCTAACAGGTATCTCTTCTAGCTTATCAGTCCGTTTCACACTCTCCTCTTCAACAATACGGTCCCTCTCGTTCGTAAATACTGAAGAGAAATACTTGTTCAAGACCTCTCCTATCTCTTCCGACTCAATACACAGTCTCCCACCACTGTCCTTGATCGGACCTACCCTCGTTCTCGTCATTCTCAGGTTTCTCACATATGCATAGAATGCCTTGGGGTTATCCTTGATCCTATCCGCCAGGGATTTTTCATGCCCTCTCTTAGCTCTCCTAATCCCTTTCTTCAGGTCCCTTCTGGCTATCCTGTATCCCTCCACTGCTCTGTCTGAACCTTGTTTCCTCAACCTTATGTAAGCCTCCTTCTTCCTCTTTACTAGACATTCAACCTCCCTCGTCAACCAAGGCTCCCTCACACGACCATTTCTTCCCTGCCTGATCGGTACATACATATCAAGGACACGTCGTATCTGCTCCTTGAAAAAGTCCCACATTTCCACCACATCCTTCCCTAACAGCCTATGCTCCCAACGTATGCTCCTCAAATCCTGTCTTACAGCATCGTAATTTCCCTTCCCCCAATTGTAAAATCTACCTTGTTGTGCGCACCTATCTCTCTCCATAACCAAGGTGAAAGTCACAGAATTGTGGTCGCCATCACCAAAATGTTCACCCACCAACAAGCCCACCACTTGTCCCGGTTCGTTACCGAGTACCAAATCCAATATGGCCTCCCCTCTGGTTGGACAATCTACATACTGCGTTAGAAAAGCTTCCTGGACACACTGCACAAACACCGCCCCATCCAATCTACTTGATCTAAAGAGCTTCCAATCAATATTTGGGAAGTTGAAGTCGCCCATGACTACGACCCTGTGGCTTCTGCACCTTTCCAAAATCTGTTTCCCAATCTGTTTCTCCACATCTCTGCTGCTATTGGGGGGCCTATAATAAACACCCAATAAGGTGACTGCACCTTTCCTATTTCTGACTTCAGCCCATACTACCTCCAGAGGCAGATCCCCCTCAAACTTCCTTTCTGCAGCCGTTATACCATTTCTAATTAGCAATGCCACCCCCCCTCCTTTTTTACCACCCTCCCTAATCTTACTGAAACATCTGTAACCAGGAACCTCCAACAGCCATTCCTGTCCCTCATCTATCCATGTTTCCGTGATGGCCACAACATCGTAGTCCCAGGTACCGATCCACGCCTTAAGTTCACCCACCTTATTTCTGATACTCCTTGCATTGAAGTATACGCACTTGAGCCCATCTCTGTGTCCGCAAGTAGTCCCTGTCAGTGCTACCTTCTCCATACCTCCCTACAGTCTTGGACATCCTGACACACAGCTAGCTTACTTGCTGGACTACAAGTCCGGATCCCATCCCCCTGCCAAATTAGTTTAAACCCCCCCGAAGAGTGCTTGCAAACCTACCCCCCAGGATATTGGTGCCCTTCTGGTTCAGGTGCAACCCGTCCTGTTTATACAGGTCCCACCTTCCCCAGAATGCAGTCCAATTGTCCAAATATCTGAAGCCCTCCCTCCTACACCATCCTTGCAGCCACGTGTTCAACTGCACTCTCTCCCTATTCTTTGCCTCTCTGTCACGTGGCACCGGCAACAACCCAGAGATGACGACTCTGTCTGTCCTAGCTTTTAGCTTCCAGCCTAACTCCTTGAGCTCTTGAATGACCTCCCCACCCCTCTTCCTACCTATGTCGTTGGTGCCAATGTGTACCACGACTTCTGGCTGCACACCCTCCCCCTTAAGGATTCTGAAGACACGGTCCGAGACGTCTCGGACCCTAGCACCCGGGAGGCAACAAACCAGCCGAGAGTCTCGCCCATGTCCACAGAACCGCCTGTCCGTCCCTCTAACTAGAGAGTCCCCTATAACTAGCGCTCTCCTCTTCTCCCCCTTTCCCTTCTGAATCTCAGAGCCACAGACCCCTTCACTGCAGCTTACACCTGCAAGGCTGTCCCCCCCAACAGTTTCCAAAGCTGCATACTTATTTTTTAGGGGAACGACCACAGGGGAACCCTGCACTGCCTGTTTCTTCCCCTTCCCACCTCTAACTGTTACCCAGCTACCTCTGTTCTCTGGCGTAACTATGTCCCTGTAGCTTCTATCGATCACCCTCTCAGCCTCTTGAATAATCCTCAGCTCATCCAGCTCCAGTTCCAGTTCCCTAACTCGTTCGGTGAGGATCAGGATCTGACTGCATTTCCTGCACACGAAGTCGGCAGGAGTATCGGTGGTCACCCCTACCTCAAACATCCTGCAGGAGGAACATTCCACCGCCTGCGCTGCCATGACTGTACACTGTCTCCAAAAACAAGAACACTGAGTCATTTTCATAATGGGGTGCTGATTAATTGACAGTGCCAGCTTGTTATTTTAAGCACTGGAGTGAGATGTTTATTGACAGAAGGTTTAACTTCTTAAGGGACAGATTTTTTAAAATCAGAAATTTGTTCTTGTAATTTCACTGCGTTAAGTGTTTGTTTTATATCAAACTAGGGGTGATTTTGTCAACAGTGACATGTCTGGTAAATATTTTCTATCGCAATGCCTCATGGAAAATGCCCGTGCTGCATAGTAAGTGTGTTGGCACGAATAAAGAAGTACAAAGATTGGGGGTTGGGAGATAATTGGGGACACAATGTCCTAGTAATAATATCGCTAGACTATTAATCCAATAATGCAGATGACATTTTGGAAACCAGTGGCAGATGGCGGCATTTGAATTCAATAAAAATCTGGAATTAAGAGTTCAACGGTGGCCATGAAACCATTGTCAATTGTCAGGAAAAACCCATCTAGTTCACTAATGTCCTTTAGGGAAGGAAATCTGTCATTGTTACCTGGCCTGGCCTATATGTGATTCTAGGCCCACAGAAATGTGATTGAGTCTTAATTGCCCTCTGGGCAATCAAGGGTTGGCAATATATGCTGGCTTAGCCAAAGACAACCAAATCACGTGAGAGTCCCACCTTTTGTTTTAATTCAAAGTTGACATGGGTATAATAAAGGGAATGGTGATAATTATAGGCTATAAAGTATGAGGGGCTTTGGAAGATGAGTAGAGAGTGGTACAGAAGGTGTAAGCGGCCATGGGGATCAGCATGGGGCATAGAGGATCTGAGGAGTGATCAGGTTAGCTGGATGGACGCAGAGGGACGTATCTGGTTTGAGGGGCCATGGGGGTGGAGGAATGGGCACAGAGACTCTACGTACCATGGAGGTTGGGTAGACAGCCCTAATTGCTGCAGTGTGTGTGAGTAGATGAGCATGGGGTGCCATAAGGGTATAAGGGATCTTGGGGGCTAGGTGCAGGGTTATTGGCTGACAAGGTTATGAGAGGCTGTGGGGAATGAGTATAAGGGCATACATTGGCATTGGGAATAAAAGGCATCGCAGGGCATGTTTGCAGGGGCATTGGTTAACATAAACTTCTGAGGGAACATGGGTGGTGCATAGGGGACATGATGAACTATGGAGATAGCTTTGTGCATACGGCTAGGACAGATCAGAGTGGGTGAACTATACTGCCATTTCTTCGTAGCCGCTGGAGTTAAAATTCTGGAATCACGTTCCTAACACCATTGATGGTGTATCCACATCCAAAGGACAGTTGTGATTCCAGAATTTAGCTCTCACCACTACCGTCAATATGGGCAATATATTTGGCACAACATCTCATGAACAATTCCATCAATTTGTCTATATTCATTTGAAGTACAACTCTATCATCTTCACAGTTTACACTATTTCCAAGTTATATATCAGTCGCAAATTTTGAAGTTTTGCCTGTACACAAGAAATAGGTAATTAATATAAACCAGGCAAAAAACATTAGCAATGCCCCTCTTAGGAACTCTTCTATAAACCTTCCACGAATCCGAAAACATCCAGTAACCACAATTCTATGCTTCTTGTCACTCAAGCAATTTTGTATGAAACCAAGTTGTACCAAAACAAGTTAATTTTTATTTTACAATGCACTACTACAATGTTAGCTTCATTTAATTCTTGAGATGCAATAGTGAATTGATCATCTAAGTAGTTTTTTACAGGACATTTTTTTCATTGTTTTGCTGTTATTAAGTGCTGTCAAGTATATTGACAGAAATAAGCTTCATGCAACAGTAATCAATCTTGAAAGCTGAAACAATGAATTTCACACATTGACAACTCTAGATTTTTAGAATTAAGATGTTAGCATGACATACTATACACATAATTATCTAATGTTTCAAAAGGAACTTTTATATAACTTGGAAATGACTTGCAGTTCATAACCGGTATAGGCTGACGTGAACCAAATAACAACAATTCCAGTGAGTTATTATATAACTGGACAATACAAAAAAATGTAATATTTCTTGCATTTGTTCTATTTGATTATCTTAGACCAGTTTTGTGCAAAAGTCTTCATTCCACATAACTGAGTATTTTTATCTCACTGAAGTTGAGCTAATTTGTGATAGAGTTGACCAGATAAACCTTCATACTGCTTTTTAGGCAGAGGTTATGTCAAATACCCTTGTGTTGCTACACTGCAACAATAGTTCACCACTATTTTAGAGTAGATAGATGGTTAGGTGCTCTTGCCCATGAAGTCAACATCTATCTCTTCCTTCATTGTGCTGCAGAACTCAGAATCCATAGTCTGCAGCAAGTTGGATATAAAAGCAAGAGAGCGATCACATATTAGCACCTGATCAGAAAAGAAAACATAAACCACTTTGATGGAATGCAAAACATTATATATCACTAAATAATATAATTCTGGCAAGAATACGGAATAATCTGCAGGGTTTGCCTGCCACAGAATCTCAGTCTACACCTCCAAACTAGTTTAATTAAGTACTTACTGTTTAATTCAATACATAAAATAAACTAGAGCAAGCACTGTATACCCTACCATGTCTGGTCTTGACTTATCTGAAAATGTGCACTAACCTCCATCGGAGACCGCCGCTATCTGTAAGAAAGGAGAGAGACATGGGTGAGTACACTTCATTATATTAATGCGAAACATTTTTACTGCTGTTTTTTTGAGACTCTGAATGTCTATGCTGAATTTAAGCACCTTCCTAAATTGATAATTTCACTCAAGTTGAAATGAAAAGATTGGTCTTGCCTGAAAGAACCAAGATGCATTTTTTCCAGCAGCTAGTTAACTCCTTAAATTGGCACTTTTTAACAGATTAAAACGGGGTAAGGGAAAGGCTACATAATCCCACAAAAGAAAAATGAGTTGCCTGAACAAGTGCCATATTAAAGGAAAATATTTCCAATGGCTTAAAAGTTCTGCATCCAATATTATCGTAGTGGACAACTAGGCCAACTACCGGTTTAAAAGTTTTCTTTATTCCCAATAACTTGCTCTGTGGAGTGACATTATAAAGAAAACCACAGCCAGACCAGGGGAAGAATTCACATGTGAAGGGAATGAAGCACAGAATATATCCATAAATACAAACCCTACTGCCGTCAGAAGATGTCAGGTTTTCTGCAGAACATCTCAAATTATGAGAACAGAGTGATATAAGCCCTGAGGCAATTCATCCCTTGACCCTTCCTTTAATATCGGTACAAACCAACACTAGAGAATTACTAAACATGTAAATTAAACAGGCCTTAAAGTCACACGGATCAGAACCTGTTTTTCCTGGTATTGCACAAATTTAGTCCATAAGCTGCCCCACCTCTGTTCCCGTACAATGAGCATGTCTCACAATATTCTGGAGTACTCTTGTACATTTTAGTCTGCTTAGGCTTAGTTACGGAAAAAGAAACACAGGAACCATCAAAAGTTCATCAGAAACATAACTTACACAACTGTATATTTTCTACTCACATATTAAGCTACTTGAATTATTTAACTATTCTTAAAGGCACAACATGCAATACAGAAGAGATTTAGTAATGAATTATTCCAGCCTTACTGAAACTGAATGATACATTATATAAACTTTGAGACTATTCTAAATGATCACAATTCATAAAACCATGTAGTTTTAAATATGTGAATTACTATATGATTAATTCAATTAAGGGCAGGTCCAGTTGACAACATTATGTTTTGCTTCTTTCTTACACTTTTTTACAAAAATGAAGTAATATTTTAAGAGCCGGATTTTACATATTTTAGAGGGGTTACGGAGGCAGGAAGGAAACTGGCTGGTCAGCTCACTCCAACTCCCACCATCTCAAATCATAAAATCAATCATTAGGTGGACAATTGGTGGTTAAATGGCAGAAAACAGCCAGTTAGCAGTGCAAAATGGAGCTCAGTGCCCAATCAGGAGTCTAGGCCAGCACTTAAGTGGCAGAGGGGTTATGCCATGAACAAGAAGTCAGTCACGGATACAAATTTAAAATCCCATGTCTCACTGTCCTAATCTTAATTTCTTATGGAAGAGGGGAATCAGATAAAAAAGTTTAAACAAAAAAATCGAATCTGTTGTTACAGTCAGCCATGGTTATGACAGCAGACCCTCCCTTCCACCCTTGTGCTACTGTGACACTGCTGCCATCAAACTCTGCCAAACTAATTCATGCCAATGCCACATTAATACAGTGGGCAACAGGAAACTGCCATTGATTGGGTCATTAATGAACTGAGTAGGTGGGGCAGGGAAGGTTGAGGGTGTGTGCTGAGTTGTTGGTGGGGTGAGGGTTTGAACGGCTTTGTGTCAACGAAGTGAACACCTTCAGCTACAGGTGTTTTACACTGCACCTGGCCTATTGCAACATTTGGATACTCAGTTAGTTCCACTTGATCATTTTCGTTTGGCTTGAAATGAAAACAGTGGCAATTTTTCCAGTCACACTACATAACTAGTTCCACAACTGAAGTGGTTTTCCTCACGTGGATTCCTGAAAATACAAATAATGCAGGCACAAGTTTTCCTTTTGGTAAAAATGTGCACTGGAACATTCGATACAAAAAAGGTAAATTAAATCATATCCTACTAAAAAAAATCAGAAACATAAGTTTGAAAACAAATGTCAAACAGCTCTGACTAAAAGAAACACAGAATGCCAATTTTCCCTGCTAACTACAAATGATAATACGAATATCCAGTCGAAAGAATAAGCTCGAGAACATTATAATTATTTTCACAAAATTGGAAGTGGAACTCCAACCATACACCACCACATACTTTCAAAAAGATACCTACTAGTGTTTGCCATTCATCAACTAAGTAACAATTACTAGCTCTCAATTTCTGAGCAAATATGAAAATGGCTTGTGCTGACAGACCAGGAATCAACATTACATGAAGATTTTTGGAAAAAGAAAACTGATGGAACAATTCTTTTTTTAAAAATCATAAAACAATTAAATATCTATGAATATGCAGATACACAGATGATAAATTCTATATACAAGTCCCGTTTATGGAAATCAAACCAACAATTCATGCAGCTCCTCAAAAGCAAATTATGCTATTATTGGTTATTACCAGAACAACTTTGATTTATGTAGTGTTCCTTATGACAGAGGTTTGCATGGCAGTTTACAAGGAAGATTAGATTAGATTCCATTCCCGACAGTATGGAAACAGGCCCTTTGGCCCAACAAGTCCACACTGACCCTCCGAAGAGTAACCCACCCACACCCATTCCCCTACTCTGTATTTACCCCTAACTAATGCACCTAACACTATAGGCATTTTAGCATGGCCAATTCACCTAACCTTCACATCTTTGGACTGTGGGAGGAAACCGGAGCAACCGGAGGAAACCCATGTAGACAGGGGGAGAATGTGCAAACTCCACACAGACAATCAGCCAAGACTAGAATTGAACCTGGGATCCTGGTGCTGTGAGGCAGCAGTGCTAACCACTGAGCCACTGTGGAGATGGCAATGCCAATTTGAGAATCAAGGGGATCATTGCGTGTTAAATGCCTTGTAGTCAGCCCAACTCACCTCATTATTATGCAGTTTTCTATCTTACCAAATTCACCAAAAAAACTAGATGTTGAGGAAGCAGGAAACCACTGAGCCACCGTGCTGCCCTAAAGGGCAGAGGTCGTAGAGTCATAGACATGTATAGCACGGCAACAGACCCTTCCATCCAACTTGTCCATGCTGACCAGATATCCCAATCCAATCTAGTCTCACCTGCCAGAACCCGGCCCATATCCATCCAAACACTTCCTATTCACTTACCCATCCAGATGCCTTTTAAATGTTGCAATTGTCCTGACCTTCACGACTTCCTCTGGCAGCTCATTGCATACATGTAGCACCCTCTGTGTGTAGAAGTTGCCCCTTAGGTCTCTTTTCTATCTTTCTCCTCTCACCCCAAATCTATGCCCTCTAGTTCTGGACTCCCCAACCACAGGGAAGACACTTTGTCTATTTATCCTATCCATGCCACTCATGATTTTATAAACCTCTATAAGGTCACCCCTCAGCCTCTGACGCTCCAGGGAAAACAGCCCCAATCTATTCAACCACTCCCAAGAGATCAATTCCTACAACCCTGACAATATCCTTGTAAATCTTTTCAGAACCCTTTCAAGTTTCACATCTTTCCGATAGGAGGGAGACCTGAATTGCAGGCAATATGCCAACAGTAGCCTATCCAGTGTCCTGTACAGCGGCAACATGACCTCCCAACTCCTGTACTCAATAATCTGACCAATAAAGGAAAGCATACCAAATGCCTTCTTCACTATCCTACCTACCTGCAACTCCACTTTCAAGGAGCTATGAACCCGAACTCTAAGGTCTCTTTGTTCAGCAACACTCCCTAGGACCTTAACATTAAGTGTATAAGTCCTGCTGAGATTTGCTTTCCCAAAATGCTTCGCATTTATCCAAATTAAACTCCAACATCCACTTCTCAGTCCATTGGCCCATCTGATCAAGACACCATTGTAATCTTCTTCGCTGTCCACTACACCTCCAATTTTGGTGTCATCTGCAAACTTACTAACTATACCTTCTATGTTCATATCCAAATTATTTATATAAATGACAAAAAGTAGTGGACTCAGCATTGATCCTTGTGGCAGACCACTGGTCACAGGCCTCCAGTCTGAAAAACAACCCTCCACCACCAACCTCTGTCTTCTACTATTGAGCCAGTTCTGTATGGAAGTGCAAGTTGTTTGAGGAAGAATGTACAAGGTGCAAAGTTAAGGCATTTATAAATATATGATTTAAGGACATTCTTGATGGGAGTGAGAGAGGTAGCAAGACAAATTAGGTTACACTTGATAATGCTCAGAAGATTGACTGGATTTTAAAATAAAAATCACTCTGGTGAAACTGGGAGAAGGGATCTTGTTGACCTTGGTAGAAGCTTGAGACTTTATATACAAGACAACATGGTGAGTGTGGTGTAACTTAAACGTTTTTTTGATGGAGTTAAGAAGTTGATGTACTATGAGCTATTGGTTGGACTACAGTACTGGCACAAATCCTCCTTTCTACTCTTTAGGAAATAAAACTTTGAATGATTTATCAGGCTTCTCAACCCTCTTTTCTAGATATCATTAATATATATTAAGCTGATGATAGAGGGACTGGAGGAGCAAGTGGAAAAACGAGTTACATTGAGGTACAAAATAGGTGTAAATGAAGGTGTGAGCATGAGAAAATTAGCCTGTTTTGCTAAGAGCAAATCCAACAAGGCACAAACAAGAATATGCATTGTGTTCAAAATGAAGGACAGAGGTTATATTCCATAGGTGGACAACTCAACATTTGGTTCTGAAGGCTGTAAAGTGCCTTGGTAAAACATCTGAGCTTCACTGGAATACTGCAGCACAGCTAGGATGGAATTTTGGCTCAATCATAAAGTCCTTACTTTCCACCCATTAGTGGGCATGAAGAAACATATTGTTTCATTTTAAGGTTAGACTTGATTTTAACATAAGAGTTAGCAGCAACTCCGCAAATGCAGAACAGCCCAATTTAATTTTAAAGAAGTATGTGTACCAGCCATTACCCATGGAGTTTTCACAACATTTTTTTAATGAGACTCTTGTCGAATGGTATCCAGAGATTGAGTGGTACATTTAAGTTCTAGCCAACAATTTTAAAACCACCTGATAAACTACTCCACTAGATAAAAATTAAGTTAATGCAATAAGTTAGCAACATTTTTACTATATGCAATGACCCTGCTTCAAAAGGTAATCAAGGTTTTAATCAAGGTCACTTATTATTTCCATTATTTCTTGGATTTTGAGTTGATTTGGTTTGATTTATTAAAGTAAAATGAACCAAGATACATTGCAAAATATCGTTTTCAAGGACTGACTAATGAATGTTAAGTTTAGATTTTTTTAAAAATGCATTCACTGGATGAGGTCATCGCTGGCTTGACCAGCATTTAATGCCTTTCCCTAATTGCCCAGAGGGCAGTTAAAAGTCAACCACATTGTTGTGGGTCTGGAGTCATATGTAGGCCAGACCAAGTAAGGATGGCAGTTTCCTTCTGTAGTGATTAGAACTAGGTGGGCCTTATTGACTATGAGGTCTTGATTGGGGTTGTTAACCCAGGCCAATCAGGAAAGCCCTGGCAGACTATCATAAACAGGGGACATTTCCCCCTCCAACTCTATTTTGATTTAATCCCTGCCCTCCCCTTCATTGTTTGATCACGTAGCATTGCCCTTTGAGAAGGGCACTGCTTGTCACTGGCCACTTGGGTGCATCTGTTGTCTTTCACTGTGTCTCACACCTGCGCACACACACAGCATAGGTGCTGGGGAAAATATAAGCAATACTGCAGTTAGGCGATAGTGTGGGAATAAAGTAATTAAACAAAAAGAAAGGCAAAAAAACAGGAGATTTAGAGTCCCCTCAGTTTAGGACACTGACTATGTGCTGGCTGGGCTACAGGCAGTGTGTTCCTGCTGCTGTTGGTTTCTGTTTTAGGGGGGAAAACCTGATTCCTGAACTGGCTGAATTATTTAGCCAGTTTGTTAACTGGTATTCCTTCTTTACTGAGGACTGATTTCTAAACTGCCTGATCACATGCAGTCAATGTATTTCAGGTGTAACTCAGTTCTTATTCGAGGATTGTTGTTTCACTGGCTGATTGCAGCCTGTGTTACTCTTTTGAGAAAAGGACAATGTTGATTTTGTGTTGGGCTTAGCCCTTGGACTCTAGTTTTCTTTGTTTTTTCGTATATGTCTTCACTGTTTTTGGTATTTGGACTGAGAAAAGGCAAAAAACATAAACAGGGGTTTTGAATCTCCTCAGTCTCCCCTTTATTTCAGGTTTTCTTAATTTTGGTTTTCTTCATTGTTTGTTGTGGGTTTTTTTTCCTGGGTCTATTTCCTTTAATTTGAACTGTGCTCCGCTGCACAGGCAGCTATCCCACTGCTGTTGCTGCTGCCTTTGGCCTACTTACACCTGGGCCTGTTGCTTGAAAAAAATAGAATCTCCTCAGTTTAAGGGACAGACTCTGAGCTGGCTGGCGACAGTCAGTATACTGTTCACAAGTAAATACCTCTGTGCAGGTATTTCACCGGCGAAGAGGGAAAGTATTTGCTTGCAGCAGTCCCTGTGGTGTTGGGATAAGTATTTCTGGCATCTTGCCTTTATTTGGGAAACTTGACTCCTTTGATCCTGCCGTCGAAGATTGGGCTCAGTATGGCTCAATATTGTTTCTGGGCTAATAATATTAGGGCAGATGAAAAGCAACGAGTAATCCTTCTAACTGCTTGCGGACCTGCAGCATTTTCAGTTATAAGGGGCTTAACTTTCCCAGATGCACCAGATACTAAAACCTTCCAAAGATTGGAACAGGGCACAAACCCCATTAGGGCTACTGAAGGAAATCAATGCCCAATTGGTGCGGACGGGAAGGGTAGGTCAGAGGGCCTCCTTGTGGGTCTGCTCCTGAGCCTGGCCAGACTGGCTATAAACCGGTCCGGGCAGCAGACAGTGGAGGGGGTCATTATGGCCGATTGCCTGCCCCTCTTCTGCAGGTATGTCAGAGCCCAGGTGTCCACCAACACCCTTGAGATTTTCAGGGAAAGGTGGGCACTGCAGGGCGTGTATTATTTTCCCCCTCCAACTCTATTTTGATTTGATCCCTGCCCTCCCCCCTCACTATTTGATCATGCAGCATTGCCTTCTGAGAAGGGCACTGCTTGTCACTGGCCACTTGGGTGTTTCCTTTCTTCCTGATGGTGGGAATTAAATAAAGATTTGTACACCTGTTTTAAAAAAAATACAAGGCAATGCTGCCCATAGCTTCTGGCAGAATTCAGTGGTAGGCTCTTATTTTCAGTGAGTATAAGTTAGAACACCATTCACGAAGCCAAGTGGCTAATACGGATGGCCTGAGCTGCCTCCCACTGGTAGATACTCTACCTGGAAAAGTCCACTCTGATTTTAGAACTTCCTGGACACAAAAAGATCATGCCTGAGCAAAACTAAAACAACTGATGGTAATTGGAGAGACAAAAGGGCCATCATGACCAGGAGTAAAACCTTTTTGGACTTGGTGAGACCAGATCACTGTAGAGGATGGCATGTTACTTTGGGGAGCAAGAGTGATCGTCCTGAGTAAAGGATGCGACAAGATACTGGCTGAACTCCACCAGGGTCATCCAGGATTTCCAAGATAAAGATGCTCACAAGAAGCCATGTCTAGTGGCCTAGGTTGGATATTGACATAGCTGCATTGGGTCAATGCCCAGAGTGCCAATTAGGACAAAGTGCCACCAACGGCAGTCCCACATTCATAAAAATGGCCAGGTAAACCCAGGATTCTGTTACATGTCAAATATGCTGGTCCCATCATGGGCTCAATGCACCTGGTCATCATGGATGCCCATCCAAAGTGGGTGGATGTGCATAAAGTCCATTCAGCAAACTCTGATGACAATTGAGAAACTGTGAGCATTGTTTGTGACACACTGACTCCTGGAAGCATTGGTCATGATCAATGGGATGTCATAGCAGCAGGGAATTTGAGCATTTCCTGAAGTGAAATTGCATTCGGCACATAAGGACAGCTCCGTATCATCAAACATCCAACAGTCTGGTGGAAAGAGCGGGCTACAGTCTAGTACGCACCGACCATCTCAGAACCTGAATCAGAGGAACTGGACCTGAGACAAAAACATCCCCGAAAAAAAAGCTACAAAAAGACCAGGCCTATATCCCCAGACTTAGTGGGGATCGAGTGATTGGAACTAGATGGACCTTGTTGACTACGATGTCCTTGGCTCGGGTTAACAACCCCGGTCAATCAGGAAGCGGATACTGCAGTTAGGCGGTAGTGTGGGGGTAAAATAAGCAGGAGATGCACTGCCCTTTGAAAAGAGAATAAAAAAGAAAAATATAAACAGGGGTCCCTTTTTACTTTTCTGGCAAACCTCCTCTGCTCTTGGCTGCACTTCAGTTCCATGCTCCTGATTTTTGGGCACCTGGTGCAGAGAGTGGGAGGGTCGGTCAGAGGACCTCTTTCGCGGGTCTGCTCCTGGGCCTGGCCAGACTGGCCATAAACAGGTCTAGCAGCAGGCCATGGAGGGGGTCACTGGGGCCGATTACCTGCCCCTCTTCCACGGTTATGTCAGAGCCTGGGTGCCCCTGCAGAAGGAGCATGTGGTGTCTACCACCACCCTTGAGATTTTCAGGGAGAGGTGGGCACTGCAGGGAGTGGAGTGTATTATTTCCCCCTCCAACTATTTTGATTTAATCCCTGCCCTCCCCTTCGCTGTTTGATCATGCAGCAGTGCCCCCTGAGAAGGGCAATGCTTATCACTGGCCACTTGGGTATTTCCTTTTTTCCTGGTGGTGTAATACAAATAAAGATTTACACATTTGTTGTTTTTCACTGTCTGACACCTGCACACGTGACGGGGGAGGAAAAAAACAAAGGGTCCCTTTTTAGTTTTCTGGAAAACCTTCTCCTCTGGTTTTGGCTGCACTTCAATCCCACGCTCTTGATCTTTAGGCACCCAGTGCAAAGGGGGGGGCGGGTAGTCAGAGGATCTCCTTGTGGATCTGCTCCTGGGCCTGGCCAAACTGTCCATAAACAGGTCCAGGCAGCAGGCCATGGAGGGGGTCATTATGGCCAACTGCCTGCCCCTCTTCCGCGGTTATGTTTGAGCCCGGATGTCCCTGGAGAAGGAGCATGCAGTGTCGACCAACTTCCTTGAGCTGTTCAGGGGGTGGAGTGCTTTTTTTCCCTTCCAACTCTATTTTGATTTAATCCCTGCTCTCCCCTTCACTTTTTTGATCATGCAGCATTTCCCTTTGATGTGAAGGGCACTGTTTGTCTCTGGCCACTCTGGTGTTTCCTTTCTTCCTGGTCATGGAAATTGAATAAAGATTTGTACACCTGTTGTCTTTCACTGTGTCTCACACTTGCTTACACACAACATGGGTGATGGGGAAAATATAATAGCAGTAGTGTGGGGAAATGAAAAAAATATTACCAGGTGAATTAGAATCTCCTCAGAAAGAAAAAAAAATAAACAGGGGATCAAATGTGGGCACTGCAAGGAGTGTATTATTTCCCCCTCCAACTCTATTTTGATTTAATCTCTGCCCTCCCCTTCACTGTTTGATCATGCAGCATTGCCGTTTGAAAAGCGCACTGCTTGTCACTGGCCACTCAGGTTTTTACAAAAAAATGATTTAAAAAATCACGGGGTCCCATCCAATTTTATTTTGATTTAGTCCCTGCCTGCCCATCTCACGTTTGATCACTCCAGCATTGCCCTGTGATGAGAAGGGCACTGCTTGTCACTCGCCACTCAGGTATTTCCTTTCTTCCTGGTGGTGGAATATGAATAAAGATTTCTGCATTTGTTGTTCATGTACTGTGTCTTACACCTGCACACACATGGTGCTGGGGAATAAAAAAGGAAAAAAGAAGAAAAAAAAGAAAACCATGAGTGTCAGACCTCCTAAAAAAAGGAGAAAAATATATAAAAAAGATGGTCCCCTCCAATTCCGTTTTGATTTAGTCCCTGCCCTCACCTTCACCTTTTTGATCACTCAGGCATTGCCCTGTGATGTGAAGGGCACTGTTTGTCTCTGGCCACTCGGGTTTTTCCTTTCTTCCTGGTCATGGAAATTGAATAAAGATTTCTGCACTCGTTATTCTTTGCTGTGTTGTACACCTGCACACACAAGACATGGGTGCTGGGGAAAATAAGCACTACCACTGTTTGGCAGTAGTGTGGGGCTTTAAAAAAGGGAATAAATTAAAAAAAACAAAAAAATATAAACGGGGGTTTAGAATCTCCTCATTTCTGTGGACTGACTCCGAGCTGGCTGGCCAGCCAGGAGGTACTGTGCACAAGTAAATAGAGAGTGACTTGGTAATGGGAAAGCAGCCTCTGTGCAGTTATTTCACCTTCCGTAAAAGACATTAGCGAACTAGATGGGATTTTATTCTGACAATGGATTCATGGTCATCATTAGACTCTTAACTCCATACTTATTGAATTCAAATCCCATCATCAGCCGTGGTAGGATGTGAACCTGGGTCCGCAGAACATTGTCTGTGTCTCTGGATTAACAGTCCAGCGATAATATCACTAAGGCCATGATTCCATTTCATTTTGTCAGGGTCATTTGTAAGTAATAATTTAAAATTTCCCACATGTGCACTAGATGCCATTTTGGTTCAGTTTTAATCATTACCATCTTTGTTACAGGTTTTCCCAATTCCTTGCTGAAAAAACTATTTAGTACTTAAAGTACAATATTATGTTTGTCTCTTTAATGATAGATGGTGAGTCTGTCACCTAATTATGATGGGTTCTTGAAGCTGGAAGGTCAATAGGAGGGATGAGAGAAAAAGTGACCAAAACTGAAGGTGCCCTCTCTCCAAATTTTGCAAACCTGACGATGATTGACAGCGTCAGGTTCCTGGGAGTGATGATTACCAACAGTTTGTCCGGGTCCATCCACGTTGAAACAATGATCAACAAAACCTAACAACACCTCTACTTCCTCAGGAGGCTAACGGACATTCGGATGTCCACAAGAACACTTATCAATTTTTACAGAAGCACCATAGGAAGCATTCTATCTGGATGAATTATAGCTTGGTTTGGCAACTGTGCTTCCCAACACCACAAGAAGCTACAGAGTGATCTACAGCCTAGCTACAGCCCAGTCTATAACACAAACCAGCCTTTCATCCATTGACTCTACTTGCACTTCCAACTGCCTTGGGAAAGCAATCGACATAATCAAGGGCTCCTCTCACCAGTTTTCTCTCTTCCACTCCCTTCCATCGGGCAGAAGTTATAAAAGTTGGTATACACATATGACTAGATTTAAGAACAGCTTCTTCCCCACTGTTATTAGACTTCTGAATGGTCCTCTCAAATTTTAAAGTTAATGTTGATCGCAGGATTCAGCAGCCCAAACAACTTTGGGAGAGTAGGGGAGGTGTTAGTGGTTGAGCGTTGGGAGAGAAGTGCTTCACTGTGGTTAATGACTCTAACTGAAGCCAGGGAGGTCTCGTTGTCTGCCTAGTGTGTTAGCTGTTCAGATTATTCTTGGAAGGTCCCTTCCAAGCAAATAAATAGTTCCTCAGTTGACTTCCAAAAATGTTCTTAAGTGGACCTAACTACATGATTTGACTACCATCTATTGGGAAATGGACAACAGGTTGGATGGAGTTGAGGAACAAGCAATCAAGCTAGCAGGCTAGAAATTCCACGCCAACCTACTTCTATTCCACCAACAAGCATGGGCTAATAATTCAGCAGAAGGTGTGAGCTTTGATTGAGTGGCATAATGTGCCTGCAAAGCAGAAGGATGTGGATTTAAACCATTCTCCAGATGACCATAATTGCATAAGCGTTTGGATACTTATGGATAAGAACAAGAGTGGGCCTTGGATAAAGGTGTCAAATTGGGGGAAGGCCACTATAACCGAATTTGGCAAGACTTGGAGAATGTGAATTGGGAGTGGATGTTGAGGGTAAATCCACATCTGACATGTGGGAATCTTTTAAGGAGCAATTGAATAGAATGCAGGACAGGCATGTTCCCGTGAAAATGAAGGACAGAACTGGCAGAATTTGGGAACCTTGAATGACAGGGTAAGTTATCAGCTTAGTCAAAAAGAAAGGAAGCATACCTAAGATCTAGGCAACTAAAAATAGATGAAGTCCTTGAAGAATATACACTAAGTAGAAAGGAGCTCAAACGGCAAGTTAGAAGGGCTAAAAAGAGCTCTGAAATGTCCTTGGCCAGCAAGGTTAAGGAGAATCCCTACCCATATTAGGAGCAAGAGGGTACACTGGAAAGAGCAAACCCACTCAAGGATAAAGGAGGGAGGTTATATGTGGAGCCAGAGAAAATAAGTCAAATCCTTAATGAGTACTTTACATCAATATCCACCAAAGCGATGTCGAGGTCAGGGAAAGGTGTGTGAATAATCTGAGGCAGGTCAAGTAATGAAGGAGGAAATGTTGGGTGTCTTGAAATACACTAAGGTAGACAAGTCCACGAAGGGTCAAACGAAGGGTACTGGGGAAGGCAAGGGAGGAAATAGCTGGGACCTTAATACATAACTTTGATTCTCTTTGGCCTCAGGCCTGATTCCAAAGGACTGAGTAAAAACAAGGACTGCAGATGCTGGAAACCAGATTCTAGATTAGAGTGGTGCTGGAAAAGCACAGCAGTTCAGGCAGCATCCAAGGAGCAGGAAAATCGACGTTTCGGGCAAAAGCCTTTCAGCTCTATTCCTGATGAAGGGCTTTTGCCCAAAACGTTGATTTTCCTGCTCCTCGGATGCTGCCTGAACTGCTGTGCTTTTCCAGCACCACTCTAATCTAGTATCCAAAAGACTGAAGAATGGCTAATGTTATTCCGTTTTTTAAGAAAAGAAATAGAAATACTCCAAGTAATTACAGGCCAGTGAGCCTGACATCGGTGGTGAGGAAGCTGTTGGAGAAGACACTGAGGCACAGGATTCATTCACATTTGGGAATGAATTGACTTATCAGTGATAGGCAACATGAGTTTGTGCAGGGAAGGTCATCTCTAACCAACCTGAATGAGTTTTTTGAAGAGGTAACAAGATGATTGATGATGAAATGGCAGTAGATGTTGTCTACATGGACTTCAGTAAAGCATTTGAGAAGACAGCTTATGGCAGCCTGGTACAGAAGGTAGAATGTCATGGAATCCTGAGTGAGCTGGCTAGATGGATACAAAACTGTATAGAAAACAGAGTGTAGCAATGGAAGGGTGCTCTTCAGAATGGAGGTCAATAACTAGTGATGTTCTGCAGGTGGGACCTTTGTTTGTAATATATATAAGCGATCTGGAGGAAAATGTAGGTGGCCTGATTAGCACATTTGTGGATGACACCAAAATTGGCAGATTTGCAAATCGTGTGGAGGATTGTCAAAGGACACTGTGGCTTAATTAGATTGCAGATTTGAGCAGAGAAATGGTAGATAGTGTTTAATACGGACAAATGCGAGGTGGTACATTTTGGAAGATCAAATTCATGTGCAAATTATACAATAAATGGAAAACCCTTAGGAGCATTGACATTCAGGGGGATCTGGACATACAGGTCTACAGATCCCTGAAAGTGGCAACACAAGTGGATAAGATGGTCAAAGAGGCATACAACACACTTGCCTCCATTGGCCGAGGCATCGATCATTAATATTGGCAATTTATTTTACAGCTGTATAAGATTTAAAGTTAGGCCACGTTTGGAATATTGCATGCAGTTTGCCACATGACCAGAAGGTCATGGATGCTCTGGAGAGGGTTCAGAGAAGGTTGACCAGGATGTTGCCTGGTCTGGAGGGTTTTAGTTATGAAGACAATTATCTACCTTTCTGGAGAGGTATGCTTCATTGCCTACACTCTAGTGAAAAGTGCCCCAGACTATTCAGCCTCTCCATATAATTCAAACCCTCCAGTCCCAACAACATCCTGGAAAAATCCTTTCTGAGCCCTCTCCAAAGAACTGGACATAGTACTACAAAAGTAGCCTCACCTTCATCCTGTACAATCTCAACATGATGTCCTAGCTCTAATACTCAATGGACTGAGCAAGGAAGGCAAGTGTGCTAAAAGCCTTCTTAATCACCGCGTCTACACGTGACGCAGCTTTCAAAGAAGTATGTATCTGAACCTCTCCCCAGTTGACAATACTATCCTGGTCCCTACCCTTTACAGTTATTTGGCCTGGAGGCCTGTCACCAACGGTGTGCCACAATAATCAGTGCTGGACACGCTTTTGTTTATCATTTACATAAATGATTGGATAAGAATATAGGAGACATGGTTAGTAAGTTTGCAAATGACACAAGTATAGTTGACAGTGAAGAAGAGTATCTAAAATTGCAAAGGGATCTTGATCAACTGGACCAATGTGCAGATACAGTTTCATTTGGATAAAAGCAAGGTATTGCAATTTGGTAAAACAAATAAGGGCAGGACTTATACAGTTAATGGTCGGGCTCCGGGTAGTGTTGTTGAACAAAGAAACCTTTTACTACAATCAGTAGTAACTGGACCAGCTGCTTCTCATACGAGACTGGAACCAAAGCTACACCCTTATTCTGTAAAGGTTCCCCAGTATCGGTTCTCAGTCTAGTCTGGGTCAGCTTAAGGGTTGGAACCCTTGGCGAATTTTGTTAAAGACTGGCTTTGCAATTACTTATACAGCCATACCAGTACCAATCCCTGTTAGAACTAGGTGACCATTTAACCAGACATTTATTTTGACTGGTTCCCTAACTCAGATGTTGCTAAGCAATTTAACTGTTCCAAGCTAGATGTAGGTGGACTTTCCAAGGTATTCATAATCCTGGATTCTGGCCTAAGATTTACTCAATTCATGCCTAATGGGACTATTTTGTCATTTCGAGTTTGCATACCGGCAGCAACTACAATGGCTTGCTGGCCTAGGTCCTGAAGAAAATGTTAACTGTTTGGCAGAGGCTCAGTTTTATTTTGGGGTTTTGCTGTGGACTGACCTAGAATCCCTCTGTTCAGGATATGTCCTGAGTGAGACTATGCAACTGCCTTCACTCAAATTGTCCCCCAAGCTCAGTCGGCCTGGTGAGTTGTGCAACTCATATGCTCCACTTGTCCCATTTTCTAATAACAAAGCTAGTTGTAATGCCTGTTTGAAGTCTACTTGGGCTTCAGCTAATCGGTGCTTTTGCATGGTTACATCATTAATCCCATATACCAAATAGTCTCTCAGCATCTCATTAAGGGTTAAACCAAAGTCACATGTCTCTGCCAGTCATCTTAACCTTGTCAAAAATCCAGACCGGATTCCCCTGGTTCTCGAACTGCTAAGTAAAACTAATAGCATCTCAGAATTAGAAGAGGCTTGGGTCATAATATTCCTGAAATAAATCTATCAACTCTTAAAGGTTTCAGTGTCTAGTGCCTCAGGAAACTTTAGGTTCCTAATAACCAAAAAAGCTGCAGGTCCACAAGCTGTCAGAAGAATCACTCGTTGCTTGTCAGCTGCCCCAACATGATTTGCACAGAAAAATATTGCATTCTTTCCACATATTGCGCCCAGTCTTCGACATCAGGAACAAATGAGTTAAGCTTCCCAAAGATAAATACTTACCACAACACAAAGACAATTGTGCAAGGGGATTTCTTCAGGAGCATTTTTTTCTCTCTTCCCCACTGTAATAACTCCACTGAGGTCAGTATCCCTTCACCCAGTCACCCTTTGTATACACATGCACAGTACTTGACACTGGTCTGGGTTCCTCAGAATGAGCTCTCAGATTGAATAGATCCTTTAATATTCCTGTTTCTATCTGTCAGCCAAGGTTCCCTGATTGAACCAGGTTAACAGCCCCAATCAGGAAACTCATATTCTATGAGGTCCACTTGGCTGACTTTGTTACAATCACTACAGGGGGCCTATTGAAACTGCTGAGGACCAGGGGGACTATTGAAACTGCTGAGGACCAGGGGGACTATTGAAACTGCTGAGGACCAGGGGACCATTGAAACAGCAGAGGACAGGGCCCGCCAGATCTGATACTTTTCAACTGAAATTGCCACACCTCAGCCGCAGAAAGAAAAAAAAATGAATTTGACACAAAAGGTGAAATTAAGAAATAATAATAAAAAATAATTTGAGAAAAGGATGCCGCAAATCAACCGAAAGGGAGTAGACAGGCCAGGAGTCTGGATACATTCTAACCTGCCATCTTATTAAGGTAAATAACCAGTAGGGCACATCATTCACAGCTCTCAAGTTTATTTATTCTATTAAGACAGTCCAATAAAAGGAGCTCTTCTAGTTATTTCAACTTAATTCAACATTTGGGCCTGATCAGTATTTTGTCTTGGAGGTTCTTCACTGCATTACATAAATTGAATCTTTTGTCATTCTTCATATTCATGATTTGCATAATTACCCCTGTGCTTTAGTCTGTATAAGCTACACCCATAGTAGACAGGATGCAACGTATCTGTGGATTTTAAAGCAGTGGAAAGGAATAAGAATGCAATTACTGGAAAAAAAACCTGAATCAGACCATGTTGAATTTACATAATGGAAACAAGTCATTTTCAGCCACTGACTGTTGCCAGCATTGTTGTGCACTACACGAGACTCATCCTATCATTCTCAAACTAACTCTGCCAGGAACTAACCTTTTATTCATTTCTCCATCACATACTTACCTAGTTACCTCTTAAATTTACTTACACCATTTACCTCAAAATACTCAAATGCTGCAAGAACTGCATCACTTTACTAGTTTAACATGCCAATTTTTTGAATAACCACAGCAGGATGATATTTTTAGATGACTCCATGAAATCTATCGTAAAGTCTAAGGAATTTTATAAATTTGCACAAAAATACTGTACATGAGTTCTCATGAGCTTTAATGTGTGACAAGCCACACATAGAATGAAGATCCAGATTTAATCCTTTAATTATGGTCAATTATGAGATTTAGTTCATTCATTTGTAGTAAGTAGTCCAGGAAGATACTGCAATTGACTTCTAATTAGAATGGATGAGCAGGGAAGATAGAAATATGATCAGCCATGACTTGACCCTTGGTGACAAGGCGCACAATGGCACCATGCAAAGATAGGCGAATTTTGAGAAGATTTGTAGCTCAGGTTGAGGTTCTGGATGTATGAGATTGCTTGACAAACAGGCCCGGATTAGAGTAGTGCTGGAAAAGCACAGCAGTTCAGGCAGCATCCGAGGAGCAGGAAAATCAACGTTTCGGGCAAAAGCCCTTCATCAGGAATCCAAACTTGACAAACAGGCCATCAACAGTCAATGTCCAGACACATATACAGAGATAAAAACAGAGGTTTACTGACATCCAGCAACCTGTTCCTCCATTTCAAACATAATTTGCAAAACACATGACCTCAAGGGACACTGAAGAAATTCAATGAAAATTCACAGTTAAAACAATCATAAAATAAACGTACAATTTGGAGAAAAACTAAGAAAGAATTTGCTGTTTGCACAAACGACTATACAGAGTATAGCATGTCACGAATAATACGTCTAGTGATGTTCATTAATAACAAATCTATAATTGTTCAAGATCACTGAACTCAAATCCAGGCTGAATAAATATATTCCTTTCCAATGGAATCCAATAAAAACGCCCAAGATATATTTAATTAATTCAGGCACACCAAGAGCTGCTTTCAACTGATGAAACATCTTACGTGTCACTTAGAAAAGGAACACATACCAGTCTTTCAGTCAACGAGACTGCATGTCATCCATTTTCAAATATACTATGACTAATAATAGACAAAAATAGACAACTTCTTTAAATTAGTTGCCACGAATCTTTACAATGATGTGACAAAATAATCCCTTAAATATGGTTCGCAGAAGTTATAGATTCAGCCCTCCGGTAAAGTTCTGAATTTTCTACAGCAAGTCAATGGTTTTTACAAAGAGTGTTCAAATAATTTGACATTTTAAAATCTACAATCCTGGGTCGACACTAATACCTGTTTACAGAAAAAATAAAGTAAGCCAATTCAAGGTACTAACACAACTTTTTAAAAAACTTATACGTTCTGTACATACCACTGACATCTGCCGCATATGAAAATATTTGTAAGAAAACTTTCTTCTATACATAATCAACTGCTTGACATAACGAGTTGTTTCCAAGAATAGGTTTGACTGTGTCTATGCAACTTGCAGGCTTGGAAGGATCAATTTACAGAGTTACGTTATTTCAATGCCATGTCTGAGCATGTCGAAACAACTTTGACAGGGTAGTTAGTGCAAAATTTCTTTCTGTTTTTAAAAAGATTAACTGTCGCAACACCAAACGTTGTTGGCTAATTTGCTACTCCTATTCTCCTACTCCATTCTGTCTCATTCCAAGTTCAAGATTACTAAAAGTGCATGGAAATCACAGAAACTGCTAACCTTACACAAATCCAATAGTATATTGTAAAGGTGGTTGAATATCATGTAGTTTTCAGTCACATCCTTTTTGTACTAAAGACCACCATTTCACCAGTCTGCTGAAAAATAAAAGAATTGCATGCACAGGATTATCTCCTTGAAATTCCGAATGAATGAATGAAAGACAAAGGTTACTATATTTGTCATTGAAAGTTTATTTTATTTCATGATGTAACTGAAGCTATTTGAGTTCAGGTGGAAAAAGCAACTGTGCCAAAATTGATTATTGTTTTGGAGAGAGGCAAAGGGTTATGATAAGCCTTGGGGAATTCAGAGGTGCTCATGCTTGAGGTTTTCGCCACAAGAACCAACAAAGCTGAAGAGAATGTAAAATTGGGAGAAGTTGGGGAAGGTATGATAGGAGAGGCAGCTACTGCATCAGATTAGGATCTGGAAATGGGTTAAATGGGTAGAGCTGAGCTCCAGCTTCAAGACCACTTCATGATAGCAGGAATAGGATATGAGATGGATGAAAAATAGAAAGGCCATAGCTGGAGGAATCAGAATTGGGCAACTTTGGTGGGGGAACAGCTATCTCAGAAAAACAGGCAAACTCAAAATTCAGCAACTCTGTCTACTCAGCAAATCAAATCGAAAAACTATTTGATATGGTAGATTTGGGTGATTAATGCCACCTTTGGTCAGAGCTCGACAATTAAACTTGACAAGATAATGCTGGAATGGAACTTTTTTTCAATTAGAGTCAATGTCACAGAATCATACAGCACGGAAATAGACCCTTCGGTCCAACTTGTCCGCGCCGACCAGTCTCACTTGCCAGCAATTGACCAATATCCTTCAGGAGGCTTCTCCCGGCCCAGCATTGTGATAGTCTGGCATGGCGGTCTTCTACAGTGGAAGTTACTGGCCCAGTATTCAAGTGGCCCTGACACATGGTGTTCGCATCCCAAAATGGCTATCTCATCCTAGCTGTGTCATCAGTGTATTCCATCATTCCTTGATCAGTTTTCTTCGAGCCCGGTGGACATTATGTGAACTGTGATAAATATTGTCTTTATATTATTTTGTAAAGAATTACTATTCATGACTTCTGTCATTAATGTAAGCACCATGGCATGATGGCTTATAAAACATTTCACTGTATTTTTCCTGTGAAAATACAGGTGACAATAAATTTCAATTTTTCTATAAATTTCTTTTCTAATGTGATGTCCCAATTCCTGTACTCACTGCACTGGCCAACAGAGTCAAGCAAACCAAACAGCTTCTTCACCACCCAGTCTATCTATGACTCCACTTACAAGGAACTATGCACCTGCACATCTAGATCTCTTTGTTCAGCAACATTGTTCAGGGTCCTACCATTAACTGTATAAGTCCTGCCCTGGTTTGCCTTACCAAAATACAAAACCTCACATTTATCTAAATTAAACTCCATCTACCACTACTTGGCCCTTTGGCCCATCTGATCAAGATCCCATTGTACGCTGAGAATACCTTTTCAATATTCACTACACCACCTATTTATCTAAATTATATGAAAAGGCGAAAAGCAGTCGACCCAAAACCGATCCATCCGGCACACTGCTAGTCACAGGCCTCCAGTTCAAAAAGCAAATCTCTACTACCACCCTTTGTCTGCTACCTTCAAGCCAATTTTGTAATCAATTGGCTAGCTCCAACTGGATCCCATGTGGCCTAACCTTAAACTGTACAGGTAGTTATAACGCAACGGTTGCGTTCTTGTGCAACTCCATGTTATAGAAAAATTGTGCTTTAGAAACAGCACTTAAAGTGTTGGTGATGTAATCACGTTACAGCTAACACACGTTTTAAAAGTTCACGCTTTAGAAACAATGTCCCCAATTCAGCAATCGTGTTATTGTGAATTCACATTATCGAAACACATGTTATAGCAGGACAACTTGTATTGCAAAATTATGACATCAGAATTAAAGTTAGTGTGGACAGCAATGCCAACCAAGACACACGGCTTTTTGACAAAAGCAGAAGTTGCTGGAAAAGCTCAGCAAGTCTGGCAGGGTCTGTGAAGAGAAATTAGAGTTAATGTTTTGGATCCAGTGACCCTTCCTCAGAACACCTAACGAAGCGTCACTGGACCAGAAACGTTAAATCTGATTTCTCTTCACAGACGCTGCCCGACCTGCTGAGCTTTTGTAACAACTTCTGCTTTTGATTTCTGATTTACAGCAGTTCTTTCAGTTTTTACAAGACATTTTAAAAGTATCATCAACATGTGTTTAAGAACACAATATTTTTGAGTCTAGATGGCACTGTAGAGCAGTATATTTACGATAAACCACTATAACAATTTTCATTTGTAGTTAAAGTTTACTTCAGATGTATCTTGTCTGATGTACAATGGGAAGGAATTACATAATAATTAAGAACAGTGAGCTACTTAGCTAAGTCAAACTCAATCATAGGATTGTTTAGTCATGCAAGTTTAGACATGAATAAGGTCATTGTGGGGCCGGCATAAATATTGTCAATGACAAAACAATTGTTCTAAAACTTGTAATTTATAAATATCAAACTGATCACTTCCTTGACACAAAGTAAAATTTAGAAACAATTCATTACAGTCACCGATATAGCTTGGGCAACGTGAACATGAGCCACTAACTCCTGAAGAATCACTCAGTAAAAATGGTTTTTATTTTCTACAGTCACCTTTAAGGGCTTGTAAACAAAAGAAAACCCCCAAGGTGAGTCAAGAAAACAGATTGCACCGAATATAAAACAACCATCTAGATATGTCTCATTACCTACAGCAACAACTAATTCACAAAAACTGGCATTCAGACAACTGAAGCTTCTTTCCTCTACAAGCTCACTACATTACCATATTTAATTAATAGGAATTAGCACATTTAGGCACTTAGCTCCATATCTGGTTTATTTGTAATTTTTAAATCGACATGCTAGCTGATTTGAATTTAAACTTCAATTCACCAGTATAAATTGGAATTGGAAAATTATTGCTTCTCTATTTTGCTGGTTGATGTAATAGCAAATATATTAGGAATCTTTCTGTGATGGCCACTTTTGATAGAGATCCCATTTTGTAAGTTTCTTTCAACTTCTTTCTAAATTGTTTTCTTCATGCGGTATTTATTTGTTCCACTCGTTGGATGGCATTTATTTTATTTTATTGAGTGCTACTCAGAACAGATTTATAGCCTTTAATGTTGGTTGCAGAACTTTTGCCTTGATTGTAATTTTAACTATAGTTCTGAACTCAGACAGATGATAGATGACTGTTTAGAAAAATACTTTTCACAACTGCCATGCTTCAGTCACCTTTTCGGCCTTCAGTATCCACGTTCTGTCACTAACTAGCCGTTACAATTAGCTTTTAGTAGCCATTTGCCAGCATCATTATCCTGTTTGTGATTTTCCATATGTCAGTCCACATACCAGTTACTTCAGGAAATCATATTCTTGTGAAGATGCCTTGAATTTTGTTAGCAATGTCAACTATTCACATAGCTACAATATCAGAGGTGTACAACCAATTCTAGGTTCTGTGTTTACAGATGATCTTGTACATTATGTACTCAGAGTGATGGATTGAAGACACTATACTGAGTCCATGACACAGAGAGAGTAACTGAAGGCAAAGTAAATACCTTTGTATCAGAACGTCAAACAGTGTGAGGTCATGTAGCTGCCTTAAACATACAGGCCCATCTGTTCTGGAAACTATGCCACAATACAACACTCACTGAACCTTCCACTAATTGCATCCTGAGTGGAAAGAAGCAGAAGCAGCTTTTATTTACAGGATGCAACTTCCCTTCAAGTATGTTTGTGAACAACATTTACCTCTTTTGACCATGACAATGATACAATTGACAACTGACTGAATATAGGGTGGCTCAGTGGTTAGAACTGCTGCCTCACAGCACCAGGGTCCCCGGTTTGATTCCAGCCTCGGGCAACTGTCTGTGTGGAGTTTGCACATTCTCCCTGTATCTGCATGGGTTTCCTCTGGGTGCTCCAGTTTCCTCCCACAGTACAAAGGTGTGCAGGTCAGGTGAACTGGCCATAGCGTTAGGTGCATTAGTCAGAGGGAAATGTGTCTAGGCGAGTTGCTCTTCGGAGAGTCGGTGTGGACTTCCTGGGCCGAAGGGCCTGTTTCCACACTGTAGGTAATCTAATAATTAGGAACATGACTCCATCAAGATAACCCAGCTGTGCACTGACTTTGCTTACTCCACTCTTGCTATGGCCTTGGGATTCAAACCCAGGCAGGAGTAGAAAGAGGCATTTTTAATTAAAAATAAAGGGGGGTGAGCTGATCACTGATCCACTTGAGCAGAACTTACCAACTCCCATTTTAATGCTGTTATCTTGTCCTTGCTACGTAAGTGGAACTCAGGAAACTCAGGGAATAGTTGGGTTGATGAGAACAAAGATGAGTGAGTGAGGCAGGGATTAACAGAGATCCTGATCATAGGGTCAGCAAGAAAACTGTCCATCATGACCAAATAATAGAATGTGTGGCAGTAAGTGCAAGGTACTGCAGTATAAAGTTACCATATATCTTTTACATATCTTAATTTTTAAAATCTCATTTATAATTATAGGAATTTAACAATGCAAAATATTTAAACTTAAATGGTATAACGCTATTTTCTTTTGACATGCAAGCACCTACAGAGACTAAGTAGAGCTTTTATATCACTTGAACGGGAAAAACTCATTACCTGAGGGTTGTTTCAAAGTGGTGATTTTCAGGAATGTAACCATAATTTTAAGTAAGTCATACATCTGACACTTTCCTACTCTCATATTCTAGAATTCTAACACTGTTTTAATTGTGGTTTATGAAAGAGACTTTCAAAGACTTCAAACTTGTAACATCTGAGTAATCTTTCTCCATTGTATTTTTGAGTCCTGTACACAATATTTCAACTATAACTTTACTTAACAGTCAATACAGTTATAATGCTGCTGTCTTGCTTTTATATTCTAGTTCTCCAAATCAAAAAAAATGTCTTCTTTCACAGTTTTACCAATTCTGGAAGCACCTCTAAATGACTGACGAGTTCCATTTAAAACACAGTATTATGAGGTATTTTATTTGTTAATTCTGCTTTCTAAAATGTATTCCTTCATTTTATAACTCTTGTGTTGTATTTCTGAATGAAGCTGGACTGATCCCCCAAAATAATCTGTCAGATTAGTCAATCCTAAACACAATCCTTGTCCTATTTCAATTTAAACCTGGTTAGTTTACATCAAACTCCAAGCAGGTTAAGCCACTGGCTAAGGGGAATTGTGTAGTGTAATGTTAGATGCTGAAGCCTACCTTTTTTGCTAGAAATCCTTTCTTTTCTCCTCATGCATGTAGCTTCAGATATGCACTTATTCCATACAATGAAATCCTTGATATGATGATCGCTGCTGTACAACAACCTTCCAGTTCACTTGAGAGAAGAGTCCATTACTAATGATCTCTACAGGTCAAAGGGATCCAACTTTACCAGAAGCAAAAAAACAAACTACTACATTAGATGACTTGCCATGGGAAGGAATCATGTTTCTAGTTCAAAATCGTTTGCCTATTTAGCCAATGTATCTCATGTTAAATGTTAATCACTGGGTTCTTCAGTTTGATCCCCTGCTAATTCATCAAGTTGGCCAGTTGGAGGCAGCAATTTTGATTCAACCTTCATTTTTGAAACTTATAACAATAAAACAGGAAGCAAACAACATTCTTCAGATTAGAGCTAAACATCTTATTTTCTTAATAAAAATCAAAAGAACTGCAGATGCTGTAAATCAGAAACAAAAATAAAGATGACTAAAAAACGGTGGCACAGTGGTTAGCACTGCTGCCTCACAGCGCCAGAGACCCGGGTTCAATTCCCGCCTCAGGCGACGACTGTGTGGAGTTTGCACATTCTCCCCGTGTCTGCGTGGGTTTCCTCCGGGTGCTCCGGTTTCCTCCCACAGTCCAAAAACGTGCAGGCCAGGTGAATTGGCCATCCTAAATTGTCCGTAGTGTAGGTGAGGGGTAGACGTAGGGGTATGGGTGGGTTGCGCTTCGGCGGGGCGGTGTGGACTTGTTGGGCCGAAGGGCCTGTTTCCACACTGTAGGTAATCTAATCTAATCAGCAGGTCTAGCAGCATCTGTGGACAGAAATCAGAGTTAACTCAATTCTGAGGAAGGGTTACTTAACCTGAAACTTTAACTCTGATTTCTCTCCATGGATGCTGCCAGGCCTGGTGAGATTTTCCAGCAATCTCTATTTTTGTATCTTAGTTTCTTATCTACTGCTGCTTTCAACAATACCCATATTAGCCAAGTAAATACTGCAAAATAAATTACAGCCAGTTAAGTTTTTGCATTAAGGTTTTGTAAAGTTTATTAAATGTATTTGTGCAATTTTATGCCATTTTGTTTGTTCTAAATATCATATATGCTACAGCATGTCTTTCTTCAAAGCTAGCTCTTATGAAAATGTCACAATATAATTCAAACTTTTATGAGTTATGAACTACAGAAATATCACTGGGGTAGAACAAATAAAAGTAATGCAGAAGCTCTGTGACTTTACCAAGTCCTAAACAAGTAGTAACCTCAGCATCCAAAAAAGGGCGACCAAATAAAGCAAATGACCGCAACCATTTATTCCTTTGCATTTGGTGGCAGTGATTTTAAAATAGTGGCTACAGTTCTAGTTTAAGATTAATAGCTGATTATCAGTCAACACTAATGTTTACCTAAATTAATGAAAAACACCAGGAGGAGTCTGAAATGATGGAGACACTGTTTAACATTGAAAACACTACAACACTGGCATCTAACTGATAACGTAAAATATTTCCCAGATATGCCTGTTCACAAACAAAAACAAAAATAATCTGGCCAATTAACTTCCCATCAACATCCTCTTGAATGTCTGCAAACTGATGGAAGTGTACTCAACAATATCCTACTCAATTGTGCCTTTTGCACTCTGCCAGGGCTATCCGGCTACAAACCTCAACATAGACTGGACTAAGGCTACAAGATCAAGTCAGAGACTGGGAATTTTACAGTAACTTACATTCCAATCCCCAAAACTTTCCCACATTGACAAGGCACAAGGAAGCAAACAAAAAGTATGATAAAATAGTCTCCATCTGCCTGTACCAATGCAGCTCTAATAACATTTAAGAAGCTCAATATGATCCAAGATAAAGTAACTTGTTTGGTCAACACTCTATCCACCAATCTAAACATTCACATCCCCCACCAATGTACAGTGGCAAATGTGTACTTTATGTATGATATGCACTGCAGCAACTTATCAAGGCTCTTTTAACTAACTCTCAACAATTTTCACCTGATAGGACAAGGGCAGTAGTTTCATGAGAAAACCAACAAGTTCTCTCCAAGCCACACACCATCCTGATTTGGAATTTATCACATTGCTTTACTATCACTTGATTACTAGGACAGCACGGTGATTAGCACAGCTGTCTCTCAGCACCAGGGACCCAGATTTGATTCCAGCCTCGAGTGATTGTGTGCAGTTTGCACATTCTCCCTGTGTCTGCGAGGGTTTCCTCCAGGTGCTCTGGTTTCCTCCCACAATCCAAAAGCGTGCAGGTTAAGTGAATTGGCCATGCTAAATTGGCCCATAACGTTCAGGGATGTGTAGGTTAGGTGCATTACTCAGGGGTAAACGTTGAGTAATAGGGTAAGGGAATGGGTCTGAGTGGGTTACTCTTCAGAGGGTTGGTCTGGATTTGTTGGGTTGAAGGGCCTGTTTCCCCACTGCATGGATCCTATGATTAAAGTCCTGAAACTCCTTTCTTGACAGCACTGTAAGTGGACCTGTACCTGAAGTGCTAAACTACAGTGGTGTAAGAGTTAAATTCACTTAAATCTGATGGACTTTCTGCTTTGGCAAATGAAAACATCTACTGAGTCTATTGCCCTGCCCATTTAGTCTACTGACAAACATATTTTATGACAATCTCTCTTGAGTCATAAGAAAAAAAGAGACATACGCTCGGTCTGAAAAAAGCGCAGGTTGTGTTGCTCCTGGAGACTAGTTTGAATTCAATTCCCAACAGGTGGCAGTGGTACACCAAAAAAATGAGCCTCACTGAAGGGAATTGATAGCAGGGGATAATAATGAAAGTTAAATATTCTGAAAATGCTATCCTATGATCCTCTGCTCGTACTACACTAGCTACTTGGCAAAGGAGCAGTGCTCTGAAAGCTTGTACTTCCAAATAAGCCTTTTGGACTATAACCTGGTGTTGTGTGATTTTTAACTTTGTCCATCCCAGTCCAACACCGGCACCTCCGCACCATGCAAATAAGGCACCAATGGGCTGGAAAGGGTGCAATCAAAATGGATGATAGTGTTTATACTCTGAAGCTTTTAGTCTGGAAGTTGTCAAACTAAATGTTGAATCATGAGGTGATCAGTGAAATGCAGCATAAAAGATGAGTCAAGCTGCAGGTTTATAAGCATGTGCAAAAACCTTGCAGCAAATGGCTAGAAGATATAATTCCCATGAATTGGAATCACAATCACCTGATGAAGGAGCGTCACTCCAAAAGCTAGTGTACTTCCAATTAAACCTGTTGGACTATAACCTGGTGTTGTATGATTTTTAACTTTGTAATTCCCATGAAGGCATCGATGGGCAAGATCCCAAACTAACTGAGCAGAATGATAGTCAGCTGTTCTATTGGTCAGTTTATTATTTTGCATTTGAATGCTTTGCAATGTGGGAGACAGGATTTCATCTGAGCTGTCAGGGAAAATTCAGAGAACTCTGAAGTATTGCGTGCAACTATCCAAGAGACAATGTATTTCAGAAGATTGGTGTATTTTAAAAAACAATGTCATATGGAATGGTAAGGCCCTGGTAAGGTAACAGTCATCTTTATAAGATGGCAATACACACCTGCTAAGGTTCATTCCTAAAGATTAACAGATTAGTTTCAAAATTTCAGACTTGTGCAGCTGATAGAAGTAAATTAGGCAATGTGTACCTCAAATGCTCATGTGATTTGTGATGAATGTTCTGGGGAACAGAATAGGGTTGATCAAGGCCTGCATAGTGATACTGTGAATTATCATGGCACACAGGATAGAGCTGTATAGTTGAAGGTCATTTACAACAGAGTTGGAACGGAGGTGAAACATATTCCAAAGGAATCTAATGAGTGGAGGAATGTAACAACTTGGGGACATGCAGAATTGCTGGGGTACGTTTAAATATTGGTTGAATATTCAGGATGATTGCCAAAAAGGAAGGTCCATGGTCTACAGAATAAGGTGAAAAGATAAATGTAGAAAATAGGAGGAGTAGGCCATTCAGCCCTTTGAGTTTGCTCCACCATTCAATATGATCATGGCTATCATCTAACTCAATATCCTGTTCCTTCTTTCTTCCCATCCTTTTAGCCCTGAGAATGATATCTAATGTTTCCTTGGAAACATTAAAAGTTTTGGCCTCAACAGCTTTCTGTGGCAGTGAATTCCACAGGCTGACCGCTCTCAAAGTGAAGAAATTGCTCCTCATCTCAATCCTAAATAAGGATCCTGTACCCATAGACTGTAGCCCATATTTCTGGACTCCCTGGTAGACAGTAAGAAAACATAGGGCAAAGTCTAATAGCGAGTATGGAAAAGACTCTTCCAGCAGAAAATAATCACGCAATAGAGAAAGAGCTACTGATCTAATGAGAGAGAGAGATCATAGTAGAAGCCAAATAGACATCAACATGCAAGTAAAGTCTGTAGGTTCAGGTACTGTTGACCAGAAACTTAACTGGACTCGCGATATAAATACAATAGCTACAAAGCAGATCAGAGGCCAGGAATACTATTGCGAATAACTCACCTCGAGACTCCCTAAAGCATGTCCATCATCTACAAGGCAGGAATTAGAATACTCCCTAGTGGCCTGGATGGATACAGCTCTAACAACACTCCAGAATCTTGACACCATACAGGACAAAGCAACCTGCTTGGTTTAAATCCAGAAGCATACACAAGCATTCACTCCTTCCATCACCAATACTCGCACAGCAGCAGTGTGTACTACCTACAAGATGCATTGCAGAAATTAGATGGCACCTTCCAAACCAATAATCTATTTCACCCAGAAGGTCAAGGGCAGCAGGTAGATAGGAACACCAACACATGCAAGTTCCCCTCCAAGCCACTTTCCATCCTAACTTGGAAATATATCATCATTCCTTCAGTGTCACTAGATCAAAATCCTGGAATTCCCTCCCTAAGGGTATTGTGGGTCTACCTACAGCGCATGGACTGCATCAGTTCAAGAAGGCAGCACCCTACCACATTTTCAAGGGCAAATAGGGACAAGCAATAAATGCTGGCTAGCCAGCAAAGCCCACATCCCACGGGTGAATTAAAGGAAACATGAAGGCTTCAAAACAGTCTCAAATAGAACTTGAAGCAGAAGTCTTCATAATGGTGGTGGTTTGGTGACTGGCAATACACGGAATGATCAACTTGCGACAGAGACTTAACAAAAGGAATTGAATAATGGGAGAGAGTTTGGAGTTTATTCTGACATACCAGGTAAAATTCAGCCAACCTGGTCAGACACATGGATCTCTATGGAAAATGTCCCTGCAGACAAGACTTAAGGTCAGTTGCTAGGGAATTTTTTGCTAAGTATAATTTTTGAACATATTAAACGTGGCAATCAAGGGTCAGATGAACCAACTCCCATACAATTCCTTTCACCAGTAAAAAAAATTGTTTGCAATTGTATTTTACAGATTAGAAAAATGATAGATAATGATTTACTAATTGAGGAATATACTTATAGTCAAACCTTCTATGGCACAAGGCGCCAGACAAACTATTTTTAGAAGAATAATTGGAGTGAACATATACCAATAGAAAATAATCCTGCTACTAGCAGAACCAGACTTCACCCAGACACTACTTTAATGTCTGGTCTGCCACATTTTATATAACAGCAGGAAGGTGCAATAAACATCATTCATTAGCAGTATTCACAGCTAGTACAACATGGGAATACAAAATTTGCAAACAAAAGCAAGAACATGCACCAATAAGCTCCATACACATGTACATGATGTCAAAATAGTAAGAGCAATAGGAGATAAACTATATCAGCCATCTTCAGCAGTGTATGAAAGCACTATTATAATATATATATATTCTTCAACTGTAGAACTGAAAAATATTGATCAAATATTTAACTTCAAGCATAAGATAATATACATAAATACTCAAGCAGAAAACCTAACTTGATATCAATTAAAGTGCCGAACTTTTTCCTTTAGGTGGTCATACAGAAATGCATTACTACCCCCTACTATATTGTTAAAACATTACAAGTGCTGCTGTAATTACTAGTTATTATAAACTGTTAAACAATGTATTCTAATTTCTATGAAACCGAAGAAATGTTTCTTAATAGGTTATATCAATAAAAAGAAAATGACTTTTTTAAAGGCAAGTATTATTTTTCTGTGAATACTCTCAAGTTTTTAAATATTTAGAAATTCAGTACATACTTTCTGTATACCAATATCTAGTAAAACTGATTTAAGAACAGCCATAAGTTACTGCTTAATTGGCAGCCAACCATACATCAAATTTTAAACCAGATCTCATATTCTAGAAATGTTTGTTTCCTGTTACTTTTAATAGTATATGACAAATGATCAAAAAGTAGTTACTTACATCTTACTATCCCACTCTAGCTAGCATTGTAAGTATCTTAAAAATATTTACATTACAACATATTCTTTATGTCCAACACCAGATTCAAGCAAAGAACAATGGTTTTTCTTACCCGATTGTCTGTGAAAGTATACTCCATGTATTGTGAGGTTTTCAGAAAATGTCGTGGGCACAGATTACAGCACATGGACTTTAAAAATATACTGCTTCATGCAACTTTTTTTAAGATGGTAAGTGAAAAAAATATTTCTGTTTGATACACTCCAATCGTTTCTCTGGATCCTCCCTTCCGTGTAGTCTATGACCAGACTACATACTATTTCTGCAGCTGTTCACTGACTCAACATGTAAGATACCCTCAGGCTGCACAACAAAATGTTGAACGAACATGCTCAGCAAAGAAAACCACTAGCGGAAAAAATAAATCCATCACTAAGGAATTTTTAAATCTTTAATTGCAACTTTAGGCTGACAAGAGGTGGGGAAGGAGAATCAAACCTACCATTTTTGCAATGTGCTAATTTAGGTGTTTATCAGAAAACAAATGTGCTTGAGTATGAATCTGCAATAAATTTTAACATCAAAGTCTCATCGGTTGGGAATTTATTTAAATTTTGCTTCCCCTATCAGTCAATTCGTAGTTGCCAGTTCAAACGTGCAGAAACATTCTTCTTGAAAAAAGTAACAGATCATCAGACATATTGAACTAAATGTCTAAATGCAGGCTCTATAATAACACACCTTATTATTAGATTTTAATAATCCAGTAAGATGCAACAGACAGATTTATGGTCTACAATCACCAATACTAATAATGGAGAAACTAACAGTGTTCATCGTCGTTACTCCATTTAAACTTACAGCAAGCTAAATCTATGCACATGCAGAATATCGCAAGAAACCAGAAGGGACGGTGCATGGTTTAATGCTATTGCAGCTGGCGCAGTAATGGAGTACCCCCAAACTGCTCCAATGCCAAAGTAACCAGTTAATTGATTAAAGATTCCACTTTAACTCAGCTTTACTGTAAAACCCTTGAAGAAGTAATATCTTGTTGAATGAAGTGTAACTAGGTTTTTAACAGCATACTAACGTCATTATAAATCAGGGTTTGAAAAGTGATTTCGTATTTATGCAAAATCAAATTTCTCCTTTTAAATTAAAACATTAACATCATCACTTCCTCTGGCAGCTTGTTCTATACACACACCACTCTCTGTGTGTAGTTACTCCTTGGGTCCTTTTGAAATCTTTCCTCTCTCACCTTAAACGTATAATAACACACCTTAATAATCCAGTAAGATGCAATCACCAATACTAATAATGGAGAAACTAACAGTGTTCATCGTCGTTACTCCATTTAAACTTACAGCAAGCTAAGTCTATGCACATGCTTTGGACTCCCCATACTAGGAAAAAGACACTGGCTATTTATTCTATCCCAAAGGTCACCCCTCCACCTCTGACATTCCAGGGAAGAAAAGTCCCAGCCTACTCAGCCTCTCCCTATAGCTCAAATCTTCCAACCCTGGCAAAATTCTTGTAGGTCTTTTCTACACGCTTGCAAGCTTAACATCATCATTCCTATAGAAGAGCAACCAGAATTTTATGCAGTATTCTAAAAGTGGCCTAACCAATGTCCTGCAGAGCCACAACATGATGTCCCAAATCCCATATTCAATGGAAGCTGAGAAAATCAAAATTGCTGGAAAAGGTCCCTGCACCAACCCCTATGGTACACTGCTGGTTATAGGCTTCCTATAACAAGAACAGCTCTCCACCACCAATTATTACCACTTATTTGATCCAGTTTGCAAATCTGCCTTAGATCCCATGAACTCTTATTGGCCCTTCCATGTGGGACCTTATCAAAGGCTTCACTTAAGTTGATATAAACCACATCAACTGCACTAATCTTATCAATATATTTAGTCACCTTTACAAAAAGATTAAATTAGACAGGATCTCCCTCTAACAAATTTGCGCTGACTATCCTTCCCTACCTTTCCAAATATTAATTAATCCCATTTCAGAGTTTTTCCAATAATTTCTTTACCACTGATATCAAACTAACTGGTCTGTAATTTCCTGGCCTACCTCTCCTGCTCTTCTCGAACAAAGGAACCACAAAAGCTATTTTCCAGTTATCTGACACTTCACTTGTGGCCAGCGAAGTATTAATATCTTCCTTTGCCTCCCATAGCTACCTGGGAAACATTTCATCAGACCCTGGGAATTTATGCATCTGATTGCCCACTCAACATCTATCTTATTACTCTTAATGTGTTCCAGAACCTCACCATCTGAACTGAAATATCCAGCTACAATGTCTTTCTCCTCTAGAAAACAGTTGAGAAATATTTATTTAAGACTTCACCCACATCCACTGGCTCCATAGATAGGTTGCGCCTTTGATGTCTAATAGGTCCTACTCTTTCCCTGATAGTCCTCTTACTGTTAATATATTTTTCAAAGGACCTAGGGTTTTCCTTAACCCATTTGCCAAAAAATAATTTGTAGTCCCTCTTTGTCCTACTAATTTCCTTTTTAAGCAATCTCTAACTCTCGATACTTTTGAAGGGCCTCCTCTGTTTTTAATACACTGTACCTGACATATACTTTTTTCTTTATAAAATTGTCAATATCTCTTAACATCCAGGATTCCCTGGACTTACTGACCTTACCCTTCACTCTTAGAGAAATTCACTGGCCCTTAATGCTCACCAAACAACTTTTAAAAGGCTTCCACTTTCCAAACGTACATAAGAAAATAAGAACCTAAGAACCACGAGCAAGAGTAGGCCATTGATCCTTCCAGCCTGCTTCACCAGTCAATAAGACCATGACCGATCTTTTCGTGGCCTCTCACTGTAACCCTTAATTCCTTCTCTGTTCAAAAAAAAATCTATCTCTGCTTTAAAAACATTTATTGAAGTAGCGTCAACTACTTCACTGAGCAGGGAATTTCATAGATTCACAACCCTCTGGGTGAAAAAGTTCTTTCTCAATTCAGTCCTAAATCTGCTCTCCCAAATTTTGAGGCTACGTCCTCTTGTCCTAATTTCACCTGCCAGTGGAAACATCCTCTCTATGTCTATCTTATGTATTCCCTTCATAATTTTATATGTTTCTATAAGATCCCTCCCTCATTCTTCAATATAAGCACAGTCAGCTCAGTCTCTCCTTATAAGCCAACACTCAACTCCGGAATCAATCTAGAGAACCTCCTTTGCAATCCCCTTTGCCAGTACATCCTTTCTCAAATGAGGAGACCAAAACTGTACACACGACTCTAGGTGTGGCCTCACCAGCACGCTGTACAGCTGTAACATAACCTCCCTACTTTTAAACTGAGTCCCCTTTAGCAATGAAAGACAAAATTCCATTTGCCTTCCTAATTAGCTGTTGTACCTGTAAGCGAACCTTCTGTGAATTCTGCACAAAGATACCCAGGTCCCTCTGCATAGCAGCATGCTGCAACATTTTACCATTCAAGTAATAGTCCTTTTTACTTTTATTCCGACCAAAATGGATGACTTCACGTTTATTAACATTGTGCTCCATCTGCCAGATCTTTGCCCACACATTTAATGTATCTATGTTCCTCTGCACTGTTTCACAGTCCTCTGCACACTTTGCTCTGCCACTCATCTTAATATCATCTGCAAACTTTGACACACGACACGTGGGCCCCAACTCCAAATCATCTATGTAAATTATGAATAATTGCTTTTCCAACATTGATCCCTGAGGCACACCACTAGTTACTGATTGCCAAACACAACAGCACTCATTTATCCCCATACTTTGCTTTCTGTTAGTCAACCAATCCACTATCTATGCTAATACTTACCCCATAATGCGATGCATCTTTGCCTGACGCAGCAGCCTATTATGCGGCACATTAGAACATTACAGTGTAGTACAGGCGCTTAGGGCTTCGATAGTGCGCTGACCTGTGGAACCAATCTGAAGCCCATCCATCCTACACTATTCTATTTTCATACATATGTTTATCCAATGACCGTTTAAATGTCCTCATTCCTGATGAAGGGCTTTTGCCTGAAACGTCGATTTTCTTGCACCTCGATGCTCCCTAAACTGCTGTGCTTTTCCAGCACCACTCTAATCTTGAACCTGCAGTTCCCATTTCTGCCTTAAAGTTGGCAAGTCTACTACTGTTGCACACCCCTACTACTCTTGAGTAAAGAAACTAACTCGGATATCTATCCTATATCTATCACCTCTCAATTTAAAGCTATGTTCCTTGTGATAGCTATCACCATCTGAGGAAAAAGGCTCTCACTGTCCACCCTATCTAACCTTCTGATTATCTTATATGTCTCAATTAAGTTACCTCTTAACTTTCTTCTCTCCAACGAAAACAGCCTCAAGTCCCTCAGCCTTTCCTCAGAAGACCTTCCCTCCATACCAGGCAACATCATAGTAAATCTCCTCCGCACCCTTTCCAAAGCCTCCACATCCTTCCTATAATGTGGTGACCAGAACTGTACGCAATACTTCAAGTGCGGCTGCACCAGAGCTCTGTACAGCTGCAGCATGACCTCATGGTTCCGAAACTCAATCCCTCTACCAATCAAAGTGAAAACACCATATGCCTTCTGAACAACCCTTTCAACCTGGGTGGCAACTTTCAGGGATCTATGAGCATGGACACCGAGATCTCTCTGTTCATCTACACTATCTCTTATAACCTTTTCCAACTCTTTACCCACAACCAGTGTAAGGCTCACTGTTCTATAATTACCAAGGTTGTCTCTACTCCCCTTCTTGAACAAGGGGACAACAGTTGCTATCCTTCCGTCCTCTGGCACTATTTCTGTAGACAATGGTGACATAAAGATCAAAGCCAAAGGCTCTGCAATCTCCTCCCTGGCTTCCCAGAGAATCCTAGGATAAGTACCATCCAGCCCAGAGGACTTATCTCTTTTCACACTTTCCAGAATTACTGACACGTCCTCCTTGTGAACCTCAATCCCACCAAGTCTAGCAACCTGTTGAAGGCCTTTTGGAAATCTAGGTACACCAATCTACTGGGTCCCGCTGTCCACCATACTTTTAATGTCTTCACAGAATTACAAAAAGATTAGATAGGCATGGCCTGCCCTTCATGAACCGATGCTGCGTCGGCCCAATGGGAAATTTCTATCTAGATGCCTTGCTATTTCTTCCTAGATAACAGACTCAAACATCTTGCCCACTACAGAAATTAAGCTAACCGGTCTATAATTCCCCATCTTTTGTGTTTCGCCCTTCTTAATGGCATCACATTTGCTGTTTTCTAATCTGCTGGAACTGAACAGAAAAACATAAGAATGTAAGAATTAGGAGCATCTGGCCCTTCGAGCCTGCTCTGCCATTCAATAAGATCATGGCTGATCGTTTAATGGCCTCAGCCACCCTCTCACTGTAACCCTTAATTCTTTCTTCGTTCAAAAAGAAATCTATCTTAGGTTTTAAAACATCTTAGGGAATTCCATAGATTCACAACCTTCTGGGTGAAGGAGTTCCTTCTCAATTCAGTCCTAAATCTGCTCTCCCTAATTTTGAGGCTATACCCTCTTGTCCTAGTTTCACCTGCCAGTGGAAATAAACTCTCTATGTCTATCTTATCTATTTCCTTCGTAATTTTATGTTTTTATAAGATTACCTCCCCTCAATCTTCAAAATTCCATTGAATATAATCCCAGTCGACTCAGTCTCTCCTGATAAACCAACACCCTCAATTCTGAAATCAATCAAGTGAACCTCCTTTGTACATCCTCTAGTGCCAGTACATCCTTTCTCAAGCAAGGAGACCAAACTGCATGCAGTGCCACATGCTAGTCAGAGTAGAAATGAAAGAATAGGCAAGATGAATGCGTGGCTTGAGAGATGGTGTAGGAGGGAGGGGTTTCAGATTTTTGAGACATTGGGACCAGTTCTGGGGGAGGTGGGGCCATTATAAATTGGACTGTCTACACCAGGGCGGGACTGGAACCAATGTCCTAGGGGATGTTTCTGATGACGTCATTGGAGAGGATTTAAACTAATGTGGCAGGAAAATGGGAACCAAATGAGGAGGTTAGTAGACAGTTAGGAGGTAGCAACTAAAGCCTAAAAGGAACTAGATCATTAAGTCAGTGTGACTAAGGTAAAGAGCAGGTAGGATGCAGATGATGAACACAAAGGGACAGGTGGTCTGAGGTACATTTGTTTTAATGTGAGAAGTGTATTAGGTAAGGCAGATGAACTTAGGGCTTGGATTAGTGCCTGGGAGCATGATGTTATTGCTATTACTGAAACTTGGTTGAGGGAATGGGCATGATTCACAACTACATATGCCAGGATGTAGATGCTTCAGGCAGGAGAAAGAGGGTGGTAAAAGCAGTGAAGGAGATGCATTACTGGTCAGAGAGGATATCACAGCTGTGCTGAGAAGGACATTATGGAGGACTTGTGCAGTGAGCCAATGTGGGCAGAGCTCAGAAATAGGAGGAAAAAGTGAGGACTGCAGATGCTGGAGATCAGAGCTGAAAATGTGTTGCTGGAAAAGCGCAGCAGGTCAGGCAGCATCCAAAGAACAGGAGAATCGACGTTTCAGGCATAAGCCCTTCTTCAGGAAGAAGGGTATGGTAACAATGTTGGGGCTGTACTACAGGTCTCCCAATAGCAAGCGTGAGATAGAGGTACAAATATGCAAACAGATTATGGAAAGATGTAGGAGCAACAGGGTGGTGGTGATAGGAGATTTTGATTTTCCCAACATTGACTATGATTCACTTAGTGTTAGATGGAGCAGAATTTGTAAGGAGCATCCAGGAGGGTTTTATAGAGCAGTATGTAAATAGTCCAACTCGGGGAAGGGCCATACTGGACCTGGTGTTTGGGAATGAGCCCAGCCAGGTGGTTGAAGTTTCAGTCAGGGATTACTTTGGAAACAGTAATCACAATTCCCTAAATTTTAAAATACTTATGGACAAAGACGAGAGTGGTCCTAAAGGAAGAGTGCTAAATTGGGAGAAGGCCAACTATAGCAAAATTCGACAGGAGCTAGGCAATGTGAACTGGGAGCAGTTATTGGAAGGTAAATCCACATTTGATATGTTGGAGGCTTTTAAAGAGAGGTTGATTAGAGTTCAGGGAGAAAATGAGGACTACAGATGCTGGAGATCAGAGCTTAAAAATGTGTTGCTGGAAAAGTGCAGCAGGTCAGGCAGCATCAAAGGAACAGGAGAATCGACGTTTCAGGAGATTCCTGAAGAAGGGCTTATGCCCGAAACGTCGATTCTCCTGTTCCCTTGATTAGAGTGCAGGCCAGACATGTCCCTGTAAAAATGAGGAATAGAAATGCCAAGATTAGGGAACCATGGATGACAGGTGAAATTATGAGACTAGCTAAGAGGAGAAAGGAAGCATACATAAGGTATTGCACTGAAAACAGACAAAGCTTTGGAAGAATATTGGGAAAGTAGGACCAATCTGAAACGAGGAATTAAGAAGGCTAAATGGGGTCATGAAACATCTTTAGCAAACAAGGTTAACAAAAATCCAAAGCCTTTTATTCATATATAAGGAGCAAGAAGGTAACTAGAGGTCAGCAAGGATCAGTGCTGGGCCCACTGCTTTTTGTCATTTGTATAAATGATTTGGATGTGAACATAGGAGGTATAGTCAGTAAGTTTGCAGATAACACCAAATTGGAGGTGTTGTGGACAGTGAAGAGAGTTAAAGCAGAATACAATGGGATCTTGATCAGATAGGCCAATGGCCTGAAGAGTGGCAATGGAGTTTAATTTAGATAAATGTGACATGCTGGAAAAGCAAATCAGAGCAGGACTTCATGAGGGGCATGGATAGGATAAATAGGCAAGGTATTTGCTCTGGGGTGGGGGAGTCTAGAACTAGAGGGCGTAGGTTTAGGGTGAGAGGGAAAGATATAAAAGGGATCTAAAGGGCAACATTTTCACAAAGAGGTGCTAGTTTGGAACGAGCTGCCATAGGAGGTGGTGGAGGCTTGTACAATACAGCATTTAAAAGGTATCTGGATGGGTATATGAATAGCAATAGTTTAGAGAGCCAAGTGCTGGCAAATGGGATTAGGTTAGGTTAGGATATTTTGTCGGCATGGATGAGTTGGATTGAGAGGTCTTTTTCCGTGCTGTATATCTCTAAGACTCTATGACTCAAGAGAAAGCTTTGGCTCAAGAACAAAGGAAGAAATTTATGCATGGTGTAAGAGAAAATGGGTGAGATTCTTAATGAGTACTTTGTATCAATATTGATCAAGGTTAGGGATAGATGTTTAATTACTTTGGGTCAAGTCGGCATAAAGGAGGAAGGAAGTGTTGGGTATTCTAAAAGGCATTAAGGTGGATTCCCCAGGTCCAGAATGGGATCTATCCTAGTTTACTGTGGGAAGTGAGAGAGGAAATAGCTGGGGTTTTAACAGATATCTTTACAGCATTCTTGAACATGGATGAGGTCCCAGAGGACTGGAGAATTGCTAATTTTGTCCCCTCATAGAAGAAGAATAGCTGGGACAATCCAAGTAATTATAGACCATAATAGACCTAAACACATAAATAGAAAGCAGATCACTAACACCAGTGCTTCACCGGAGGTTCACTGATGATGTCACCTAGTATGGTGACAAAACGTCTAAGAACAAACCTTCCAGCTCAGCGAGCAAACTTACATCCAGAACTTCAACCTGAGCTACAAATTTTCTCAAAACTCGCATAGACCAGTGAGTCTGATGTTAGTGGTTGGGAAGCTGCTGGCGAAGATACTGAGGAATAGGATATATTTACATTTGGAAGAAAATGGGCATTTCAGTGATAGCCAACATGGTTTTGTGCAGGGAAGGTCATTACTTACCAACTTAATAGAATTGTTTGAGAAAGTGACAAAGTTGATTAATGAGGGAAGGGCTGTAGATGTCATATACATGGACTTCAGTAAGGTATTTGGTAAAGTTCCCCATGGTAGACTGATGGAGAAAGTGAAGTCACATGGGATCCAGGGTGTACTAGATGGATAGAGAACTGGCTGGGCAACAGGATACAAAGAGTAGTAGTGGAAGAGAGTTTTTCAAAATAGAGAACTGTGACCAGTGGTGTTCCTGAAAGGATTTGTGTTGGGACCATTGTTGATTGTGATAAATGATCTGGAGGAAGGTATAGGTGTCTGATCAGCAAGTTTGCAGATGACATTAAGATTCGTGGAGTAACAGATAATGAAGGGGATTGTCACAGAATACAGCAGAACATGGATAGATTGGGGCGCTGGGCATGGAAATGGCACATGGCATTCAATCCGGGCAAATGCAAGGTGATGCATTTTGGAAGATCCAATTCAAGAGCAAACTATACAGTAAATGAAATAGCCCTGGGAAAAATTGATATTCAGAGAGATCTGGGTGTTCAATGTACCTTGAAGATAGCAATGCAGGTCAATAGAGTGCTCAAGAAGGCATATGGTATGCTTTCCTTCGTCAGACAGGGTATTGAGTACAAGAGTTGGCAGGTCATGTTACAATTGTACATAACTTTGGTTTGGCTATATTTGGAATACTGCGTACAGTTCTGGTCACCACATTACTAAATGGGTGTGGATGCTATGGAGATGATGCAGAGGAGGTTCACCAAGATGTTACCCGATATGGAGGGCGCCAGCTATGAAGAGAGGTTGAATAGATTAGGATTATTTTCATTAAAAAGACAGCAGTTGAGAGGAGACTTCATTGAGGTCTACAAGACCATGAGAAATATTGACAGGATAGATAGCAAGAAGCTTTTTTCTCAGAGAGGGGGACTCAGTTACTAGGGGTTATGAATTCAAGATAAGAGGGGAAAGGTTTACAGGAAATATGCATGGAAAGTTATTTACACAGAGGGTGGTGGGTGCCTGGAACTCGTTGCCAGCGGAGGGGGTAGAGTCAGGCACAATAACGTCATTTAAGATGTATCTAGACAGATACATGAATAGGCATGGAGCTGATCCTTAAACAATAGGTGACAGGTTTTGATAAAGGATCCGGATTGGCACAGATTTTGAGGGCCGAAGGGCCTATTCTTGTGCTGTAATTTTCTTTGTTCCTAATAGTCCTTTTTACTGTTACTTCTGCCAAAATGGATGATTTCACATTTATTAACCCTGTATTCCATCTGTTAGACCTTTGCCCACTCACTTAAAGTACCTATGTTCCTCTGCAAAGTTTCACAATCCTCTGCACACTTTGCTCTGCTACTCACCTTAGTGTCATTTGCAAACTTTGACACACGACATGTGGTCCCCAACTCCAAATCGTCTATATAAGTTGTGAATAATTGGGGTCCAAACACTGATCCCTGAAGCACACCACTTGTTACGGATTGCCAACCAGAATAGCACTCATTTATCCCCACTCTTTGCTTCCTGCTAGTCAAACAATCCTCTATCTATGCCAACACTTTACCTGTAACACTATGCATCTTTATCATATGCAGCAGCCTCCTGTGCGGCATCATGTCAAAGGCCTTTTAGAAATTTAGGTACATCTACTGGGTCCCTAATGTCGTAATGTCTTCACAGAATTCCAAAAGATTAGTTAAGCCTGACCTGCTCTTCATGAACCCATGCAGCATCTGTCCAACAGGACAATTTCTATCTAGATGCCTTACTATTTCTTCCTTGATAATAGACTCATACATCTTCCCCACTACAGATGTTCAGCTAACCGGTCTATAATTCCCCATATTTTGTCTAGTGTCCTTTTTAAACAGTGGCATCACATTTGCTATTTTCCAATCTGCTGGAACTGCTGCAGAGTCCAGTGAATTTTGGAAAATTACCAGAAGTACATTTGCTATTTCTCCAGCCATCTCTTTTAGTACCCTGGGATGCATTCCATCAGGGCCAGGAGACTTATCTATCCTTAGCTCCATTAGCTTGTCCAACATGATTTCTACCGTGATAATGATTGTTTCCAGGTCCTCACCTACCTTCTCTTTATCAATTACTGGCATGCTATTCGTGTCCTCCACTGTGAAAACTGACAAAATACCAATTCAATACTTTGGCCATTTCATCATATACCAATGACTAAATGCCCCTTCTCACCTTCTACAGGACCGATGTCTACTTTAGCCACTCTTTTTTGTTTTATATATTTACAGAAACTTTTGCTACCTGTCTTTATATTCTGTGCTAGTTTTTCCTCATGTTCTATCTTATTTTTCTTCAGAGTTCTTTTTGTGGCTTTCTGTTGACCTTTAAAATTTTCCCAGTCTTCTAGTTTTCTGCTGATCTTGGCCACTTTGTATGCCTTCTCTTTCAATTTGAAAGCCTCCTTTATTTCCTTAGACACCCATGGCACATTAGCCCTTTTCTTATAGTCTTTCCTTTTCATTGGAATATACTTTTGCTGAGCACTTTGAAAAATTGCTTTGAAAGTCCTCCACTGTTCGTCAACTGTTTCACTATAAAGTCTTTGTTTGCAGTCTACTTTAACCAAGTGTTCTCTCATTCTATTGTGGCCTCCTTTGTTTAAGCCCAGGACCCTGATATTGGATTTTAGCTTCATATCTTCCATCTGTATTTTAAATTCAACCACACAGTGATCGTTCCTTCAAAGAGGATCCCTAACTATGAGATCATTAATTATTCCTGTCTCATTACACAGGACCAGATCTAGGATAGCTTGTTCCCTTGTTGGTTCCACTGTATACTGTTCAAGAAACTATTGTGAATACACTCAATGAACACCTTCTCAAGGCTACCCTTACTGAGCTGGTTCGACCCAATAATTACCCTACTATGTTTATAGGCATTAATCTTTTTTTTGTTTATTGTCCGGCCCAACGTGATATTATTATTTGGTGGCCTATAGACTATGCCTATCAGTGACCTTTTCTTCTTAGAATTTCTAATTTCCACCCAAATAGATTCAACCTTATTCTCTATAGAACCTATGTCACCTCTCAGCATTGCCCTGATGTTGCCCTTGAATGTACATCATCTCCCTTATCTTCTTGTCTACTCTTCTCAAGAGTCTGGTACCCCTGGTTATTTAACTCCCAGTCGCGACCTGTAACCATGTCTCTATAATGGCTACTAAATCATATTCATTTGCGATGATTTGTGCCGTTGACTCATCAACCTTGTTACGAATGCTACCAATATTCAGGTGAAGTGCCTTTATGCTAGTTTGCATACCTCATGATTTACAACATCTCTAATAATGTCTCCTGAGTTATCCTTCCTTCTTACTTCTTTCATAGTCTACTCTTGTAGTTAAACCCTCCTGCACACATGCTAACCTTTTTATTTACCATCATACTTCCTGCCATTTTCCCCTTCCCTTCCCTCGAACTCACTAGTTTAAGTCCTAGTGACTACCTTATTTATGCTTTCCGCTAGCATGCTGGTTCCAGATCGGTTCAGGTGGAGACATTGGTACAGATCCCTTCTGTTCCAAAACTGATGCCAATGCCCCATGAAATGGAACTCCTCTTTCCCACACGACTCCCTTAGCCACATCTTTACTTCCCAAATTTTCTTATTCCCCAAGTCATTTTGCATGTGGTTCGGGTATAATCCGAGAGTCTAGCGAATTTTGGAAAATTACCACAAAAGCACTTGCTATTTCTCCCACCATCTCTTTTAGTACCCTGGGATGTATTCCACCAGAGTACTAAAATGTAAATTTATCTGCTCCCAGTCTAAGATTGTGTCTGATGATGTTAAAATTGGCCTTCCTCAATTTAAACACGTAACTTCTGTGCTACTCTTACCCCTTTCCAGTTATGGTCACTATCCCCAAAATGCTCATCCACTGAACTTCAACCACTTATCCGGCTTCATTCCCGAGGATTAGGTTTAGCTCTGTCCCCTCTCTAGTAGGATTATCTATGCCTTGGCACAAAAAGGTCTCTTAGATGCACTTTAAAAATTCCACCCATAAATCTTTTTACACTAAGGCAATCCCAGTTAATACTCACAAAGTTGAATTCCCATACTTCCATAATCCTGTTTCGCTCACACCTTCCTGTGATTTGTCTACACATGTGATCCTCTATCTCCCTCTCACTGCTGGGAGCTTGCTGTATTAATCCCAGCAAAGTAATCACCCCATTTTTTTATCATTAGACAGGCTATGGCAAGACTATTTGCAAAGGTTTTCAATATTGAAAATTATAATCAAAAATGAAGAGTCCCAACTCTTTAATTACAGTTCATCAGTCTATTATTGCAGAGTACTACAAATTTGTAAACAATTAAATTGCGATGGTTACCTTTTTTAAAAAATATATAAATTTAAAACAAAAACAATTTGTACTCAACACAGTGTTATTTTATATCTACTAAATAGATTTATTCAGCTTTTCAGGGCAGAAACAGGGATACTTTAAACCATGAAATCAAAGAATGGGAATTTCAGTATTTCCACAGGAGGGAATTTTCAATATTTGGACCACATACTCTACTGACAATGAGAAGTATTTGTACAGTAGGGCAAAGCACAGTTACAAGTAGCTAAATTCATATAATTAAATAAAGTTGCTGCTGATCTTTCATGTTTATTGTACATCTAGGACTAAACTGAAAATGTCAGGCAAATAGTTTTAAGATTAGATATTTTAGATTGTTAAGCAGCTTTGTCCAATTACCTAAAGACACAATCCAGTCCCAAGCTCGAGCCTGAATGTTTATATTTATTTTGCCCACTCTTCTAGAGGCAAACGGGTGTTTAAAAAGGCAAATTTTAATTGTCAGCAGTAGGTTTCTCAACAAACTTTCTCAAGATGCCTTATATTTCAAAGTACGCACAACAATATACTGGAAATTTAATTTAGGAGAGGTCAAATTCCCTTGGAAATGTTGTAAGTTTACTTCATTCTTCATTTAAGATTTGTTTTTAAATGTCTAAATTGCAACACTGCTGAAAGACCTCAATGAAGAGGGTTGTCATCTAAATGAGACAGATTTGAGGCTGCAGTACATGGCAGGAGGAAGCTTGATCAAATGCACTCAACACAAACCAGGAAGCACAAAATATAAATTCAAGTAAAGTTAAGCTTTCTGATCCAACACCACCTCACAGTAATATTGCTTGCACTAGTTAGGAAGCAAATGATTGTTATAATAAATGAAAGCTGCCAAATAATTAATGACCAAAGTATTTTCTAAAAACCTTTCTATTTTGAACCTCTGTCACTTTAACTCTCTTATCTCAAATACAAAACTCTCCTAAATTCCACATTACCCCAGCCTCTGGGAAATGACTATATTGATTTCCCTCCATAATTTGCATGAATCATGACGATGAGCCTTTACTCAACTTCTTTTCAAATTTGGCTATTACCTGGGGGATAGCAATGAGGTCTAGCAATGAAAAGCATCTGAGAATTTTGGGGTTTACATTCAGGAATTAAAACTTGTACTATTGTCAAAATATTTTATATCTGCATTGGATCATAGAGTTCTTTGGATCTTAGAATTTTTAAATTTACCTCTAAATCATCCAAGGAGCGGGTTATACTGAAACGTTTCGATCTCCCATATGATCGCCGAACAGAAGAACGCTGGAGAGCTTGAGGAAATCCAACTGAATTCCCAGAAAACTTTGTGCCCTGTAAAATTAAACAAAATATGGTATCAGTTTTACACTTTAATTGGTAAAATTGAAAAGAAAACTTTCTCAATAACTTAGTGGAAAAATGTGTTGCATGAAATAGACCATGAAAATGAAGTTTAAAAGCAAAATACTGCAAAGAGAGAAGCAGAGTTAATGGCTCTGATACTCCAGTGGCCAGATAGTCATTTCTGCAGCATGATCAATGAAAGCTACATCAGAACTATGTAGAAAACCCAACATGAGAAAATCTTCGCTCCGGTGATTTAAAATTCCAATGGGATATTATCCTAATAAGGCCCTTAAGTGTCACACAATTTGAGGATTTTAACTCAATGAAACTTAATACTTACTCGGGAAAAGTTAGAGAATCAAAAATCTACTCTAATTTCCAGGTAGACTATTAAACTCAGTACCTAACACAACATGAATCCTCTCAACCATAAATCCTGTGACCCTCTCCCATGCCCTGACAACCCACTCAACCTGACCTAAATCACCTTATTTTCTGAATCATACTCCTACCCAACACCTTACATACAATCTGGCCTGACATGCTCATACCCCCAACCAAATCCCCACCTGTCAACAATCCTTACAGCCCAATCTAAACATCTACATATCCGAACACCTCCTTGGTCCAATGAAACATTCCCATGTAGCCACCTGTTAAGGATGACAAAACTGCTTTTCCTAAAGAACACAGTGTATCAGATAGATTTTTCCTGACAATCAACAGTGGTTACACGATCACCATTAGTCTAATTTTTTTTAATTCTAGGTTCTTGTTGAAATCAAATTTTACCATCTGTCACAAAAACCAACAGAACTGTGGATGCTGGAAATCAGAAATAGAAATAGAAATTGCTGGAAAAGCTCAGCAGGTCTGACAGCATCTGTGGAGAAACATCACAGTTAAAGTTTCAGGTTATCAATGTTACCATCTGTCATTGTGGGATTCAAACCCATGCCCTCAAACATTTCTCTAGAATTCAAAAATTACCAGTCTAGTTATTCTTGCACCACCTATGACACATCATTCTACTCAAAGTTTGGGAGAAGATTTGTAGCTCAGGTGCTCGTTGTTGTGGTTCTGTTCGCCGAGCTGGGAATTTGTCTTGCAAACGTTTCGTCCCCTGTCTAGGTGACATCCTCAGTGCTTGGGAGCCTCCTGTGAAGCGCTTCTGTGCTGTTTCCTCCGGCATTTATAGTGGCCTGTCTCTGCCGCTTCCGGTTGTCAGTTCCAGCTGTCCACTGTAGTGGCCGGTATATTGGGTCCAGGTCGATGTGTTTGTTGATAGAGTCTGTGGATGAGTGCCATGCCTCTAGGAATTCCCTGGCTGTTCTCTGTTTGGCTTGCAACCAAACAGCAACCACCCCAACACACACAAACGAAGTTGCATCAGGACATTATTCAAAAGGGCCACAACACACTGCAGCACACCAGAACTGCAAAAAGAGGAAGAGGAACACCTATACAAGGTATTCGCCAAAAACGGATACCCTCGCAATTTCATCAACAGATGCCTAAGGGAGAGACGACGGAACGAGGACATGCCGCAACCCAAAGGACTAGCCACACTACCATACATCAGGAGCATTTCCGAACTGACAGCCAGACTACTGCGACCACTAGGACTCATAACAGCACACAAACCAACAGCCACGCTCAGACAACAACTCACCAGAACGAAGGACCCGATACTCAAGATGAGCAAAACTAGCGTAGTGTACAAAATCCCATGCAAGGACTGCACAAAACACTACATCGGACAAACAGGAAGACAGTTAACGATCCGTATACATGAACACCAACTAGCCATGAAACGGCATGACCAGCTATCCTTAATAGCCACACACACAGACGACAAGTAACATGAATTCGACTGGGACAACACTACCATTATAGGGCAAGCCAAACAGAGAACAGCCAGGGAATTCCTAGAGGCATGGCACTCATCCATAGATTCTATCAACAAACACATCGACCTGGACCCAATATACCAGCCACTACAGCGGACAGCTGGAACTGACAACCGGAAGCAGCAGAGACAGGCCACTATAAATGCTGGAGGAAACAGCACAGAAGCGCTTCACAGGAGGCTCCCAAGCACTGAGGATGTCACCTAGACAGGGGACGAAACGTCTGCAACACAAATTCCCAGCTCGGCGAACAGAACCACGACAACATCCTTCTACCTTCAACTTATCCTAAACACTTGTGCATATATCTGGTACCCTGCCACCTCACCCACCTGCTACCCTAACCCATTTGCCAATCCACTGCCATCCTAGCACCTAATCCATAGTGCTACCATAAACATTCATCCACCTCCACCCATCTGACAACCCCTCAACTGTCTGGCACCTTTTTATTTAATTATTCATTCTCGGGTTGGGGGGTGATGTTGGCTAAGCCAGAACCTATCATCATCCCTAATTGCCCTAAAAAAGGACATGGTGAACTGCCTTCTTGAACTGCCTTTCCTTCCAGTCGGGGAACACTTCAGCGCTCAAGGCGGACTTTGGAATACGCAACAACGCAGAGTTGCCAAGCAAAAACTGATAGCCAAGTTCAGTACCCACGAGCACGGCCTCAACCAAGATCTTGGGTTCATGTCACACTACGGTATACAAGCTTATTTTTACACACAATCACACTTACACACTCATGCAGACTCTCTCTCATACACATGCTTTGTCAGACACACATACCTCCTACACTCACATGCCCATACCCCCCCCACCCCCACCACGACCACCACATACTCTCTCTCTCATTCACACACACACATGTGTGTCTATGGGATGAATTTGCATTTGCAGATTTGTATTTGCAGATACATTCTCCTTTGTTTAAAAAGCACACCATCTATTGGCAGTCAGTCCATGTGACATTTAATAAACATCTACTTTGGAAATGGAACCAGTTCTGACTCAAGGTTGGAATACAGACAGACGCTAGTCTCACACCTTTAAGCATTGTCTGAGCTTAGATGTCACCTTTTTTTAAAAACCTTAAGTTATCTCAGGAATATGACTTGAAAAAAGTTCTGGGATTTACATATTAATGAATCAAAACCTGCAAACCAATCAAAGTGATTACAAAGTTAACAGCAATGTAGGTTTACTCATTGTAACAGTTGTATGATACTTTGATCTTGTACTATAAATTCTGTGTCCTGTGATCCTGCCCTACTAGCTACCTGATGAAGGAGCACTGCTCCGAAAGCTTGTACTTCCAAATAAACTTGCTAGACTATAACCTGGTGTTGTGTGGGACTACAACCTGTTGTTGTGTAATTTTTAACCTTTGTCCTTCTTGAACTGCTGCAGTCTTTGGTGTGTAGGTATATCTACAGTGCTGTTAGTAAATAAATTCCAATATTGTAACCTGGTGACAATGAAGGAATTCTGATGTCGTGTGTGGGAGGGGAATCTGTGAGTGTTGAGATTCTCATGTATCTTCTAGGTAGAGGAGGCCACAGGTTTGGAACACATGAGTTCAGCAAGTACCTTGGTGAGTTACTGCAGTGCATCTTGTAGATGATACACACTACTACTACAGTGCACACACGGTGAGGAGAGTGAATATTGAAGGTGGGGGACGAAATGCCTTTCAAGCAGGCTGCTTTATCCTGTAAAGTGTCAAGATTCTGGAGTGTTGTTGAAACTGAATTTACTCAATCACCTTACTATCCATATATTGCCCGACTCTCTCACTGAACAGGCACTCTAATCCTCTCAACTACCTGCCACCCAAATCTTTTACTTACCTGCAACCTTAACACTTTCAAATGGTCTAACCTTACGCACCTGCCACCCCCCGACTCCTCAACCATTTGTCACCTCTGCATCTCCTTACCCTCCTTAAAGATCTCCCACACCTACATTATATATTTTGCCCTTTCACAGAAAGTGACTGGTTACGTGGCTGGATATTTAAACTTTAACATTGATTGTTGCAAAAAGGGGAGTGGGTTCTACGTTGAATCCACCAACTGCTTCATTCCTGAACAGAGAGGAGACTTACTAGGATGTTGCCTGGTATGGAGGGAAGGTCTTAAGAGGGAAGGCTGGGAGACTTGAGGCTATTTTCATTAGAGGGAAGAAGGAACGACATTTAAATAGTCATTGGACAAACATATGGATAATAATGGTATAGTATAGGTTAGATGGGCTTCAGGTTGGTTTCACAGATCAGAGCAACATCAAAGGCCAAACAGCATGTATTGTGCTGTAATGTTCTATGTTCAATCATCCACTGGGATGGAATAGAAAGCTCATGTCCAAGCATCGCCAACACAAAATTGATCACAAAGTAAATACTTTCTATGTTTCATTCATGGGATGTGACATTCATGGCTAGACCAACATTTATTACAAATTCCTATATGCTTAGAGGTTAGTTATGAGACAAACATATTGGTCTGAGTCATATGTATGATGATAAGGATGGTAGATTTCCTTCACAAAAGAACAAAAATGAACCAGATAGGTTTGAATATCGACAATGACTACATAATTACCAGGTATAAAGGACCTCGGTTAGACAGACATAAACCGATTCTGTGGCAAGACCCTCAAAGCATTGTCACATGAACAGAGTTTCCACTTATCACTGAGTATGTAACATTTCTCCTCTCCTGTTAAATTTCTTATCCAAATGCTTCCACCAGTCACTGGTCAAGTCTGAAATGGTTGATAATTTAGAAGATTCAGAAAGGATTCAGAGAAAGAATACTAAATTAATTCCTGGATAAAAGCATTTTAGCTATCAGGATAAGCTAAAACAGCTGGAAGTCCACACATTAGGAAATTAGATTTATGAATGTACATTTAGATCAAGGTTCATAAGAATCATAAAATCACAGTAGAAGGTTTATTCAAATAATTAGATTATGAAGGACTAGGGTTCAGAATTTTAAGTCAGCTATGACTAGATCTGGAATCAATGTCACAAGTTGATTCGTTTCCCAGAGAACAATGAATCTTTGGAACAAGCTCAAAAAGTGTGGCACTGGAAAAGCACAGCAAGCCAGGCAGCGTCCGAGGAGCAGGAGAGTCAATGTTTCAGGCAGAAGCCTTTCATCAGGAATGAGGAGTTTGGAACGGGCTGTCACCTTGACTGGCAGGCAGCAGATGGCTGCATTTCTTCAAAAAACAGTAAGTCCTTTTTCTGGTTGTGGGATATCACATTATATGAAAGATAGATACAGCTTAGAATGATCAGATCCAGAGTGATCTTCTGAACTAGCTTTAACTGTTAGACATACCAAAGGGTCTTTTCCTGACTGTCATTGTTTGAATGTTTGTAATTTTATATCTGTGTTTTCTTACCTATTAGAAATAGATTGTATTCCATCTACCATGCCTCATTCCTTCATAATTTTAAATGCCTAAATCATGTATCCTGTAATCTGCTCCTTTCTGAAGGAAACAGCCCAATTTTCTCAAAGAGAAACATATGCAATCAAATAATAAGGCCTCTAAAACCACTGTATCTAAAGTACAAAATAATGCTAGCAAGTGTCCTAAGAAAAATATAGAAAGATTAGAAAACTGAGAAAGTTAAATGAACTATCAGAATAATGTCCAGCATTTCTTTAGATACATTTGATTTCACCGAGTTTAGGTTACTGGATTGGAAACTGAGGAAGTTAGGGAATACAATTCTGAATTTAAATGGATAACTTGGAAGAGCACTTAAAAGAATCACCAAAGTCAATTATATTTTTACAAGATCTCCATGAAGAACAAAAATGTAATAACCACAGGGATAGTGTTAGGTAAAAAAGGGAAAAGAGCCATCTTGTACTGAATGCTTTGTTTTCATTATTTTTATTACCAGAGAAGAATTTTAAAAGGCATATTTTAAATGTTATGATTAATTTATTTTACACTGCAATGCTGATGTGCTAAGGCATGCTAGGGCACAGGTTCATACTTGTTATTCCCCAGATAGCAAATCTATAACCTTATCTGAACACAGAGTTTAATCTAGATAAATGGGAGATGCTGCATTTTGGTAAAAGAAACAAGGGCAGGACTTATACGATTGATTAGGGCCCTGGGTAGTGCTGTAAAACAGGGAAACCTACAGGTTCACAGATTAGTACAACACTGTATAGGCCCTTCGGCTCTCATTGTTGTGCCAATCTTTCATCCTACTCTAAAATCAAACTAACCTACATACCCTACATTTTACAATCATCCATGTACCTCTCCAAGAATCACAAACTGTCCCTAATGTATCTGACTCTCCTAGCACTGCTGGCAGTGCATTCCACGCACCCACCACTCTCTGTGTAAAGAACCCACCTCTGACATCTCCTCTAAACTTTCCTCTAATCACCTCAAAATTATGTCCCCTTGTGATACCCATTTCTGCCCTGGGAAAAGGTCTCTGGCTATACACTCTATCTATGCCTCTCATTATCATTAAGTCATCTCTCATCCTTCTTTGCTCTAATGAGAAAAGCCTTAGCTCCCTCAATCTTTCTTCGTAAGACATGCCCTCCAGTCCAGGCAGCATTCTGGTAAATCTCCTCTGCACTCTCTCTAAAGCTTCCACATCCTTCCCATAATGAGGTGACCAGAACAGAACATATAGGAATTGGGGCATCATGTTGAGTGGGGCCTTTTCTAGAGTACTGTGTGCAGTTCTGGTTGCCCTGTTATAGGAAGGATATTATTAAATTGGAGAGAGTTCAGAAAAGATTGTTGCCAGGAATGGTTGTAAAATAGTTATAAAAATAGGCTAGGACTTCTTTCATTGGAGTGTAGGAAGTTGAGAGGCAATCTTATAGAGGTTTATAAAATCATGAGGAGCATAGATAAGGTGAATAGCAAAGGTCTTTTCCCTAAGGTGGGGAAGTTCAAAACTAAGGGGAATCATCTTTAAGGGGAGAAAGATTTAAAAAGGACGTAAGGGGTAACGTTTTTTACACAGAGTGTGGTGTGTGTGTGTGGGATGAACTGTCAGAGGAAGTGGTGGACGCAGGTACAGTTAGAATGTTTAAAAGACATTTAGATAAGTACATAAATTGGAAAGGTTTGGAGAGCTATGGGCCAAATGTAGGCAGGTGGGATTAGTTTAGTTTGGGAACATGGTCAGCGTGGATTAGTTGGACCGAACAGGCTGTTCATGCTGTATGACCCTCTGACTCTATACAAGAGAAATAAGTTTGTACAGAAACTGGGGGAAACAAAGTGAAAGCAACCAACTCTTGGATCCCAATCATCAAAGATTACTAAAATTGGCTGCCCATCATCTCCATTTTGACTAATGACAGAAACAAAATTCAATGCAAAATAAGTACTGAGTTTCTAATTGATATAAATGTCTGGTCAAGCTATGTTGAACAATCTGATGAACAAATTCCAGCTTCTACTTTACACATGACAACCATAGCTCTATCATCTGCTTTTCTTTAGATTAGATTCCATACAGTATGGAAACAGGCCCTTCAGCCCAACAAGTCCACAGTGACCCTCCGAAGAGTAACCCACCCAGACCCATTCTCCTACATTTACTCTGAACATTATGGTCAATTTAGCACGGCCAATTCACCTGACCTGCGCATCTTTAGATTGTGGGAGGAAACCGGTGCACCAGGAGGAAACTAATGGAGATACGCGGAGAATGTGCAAACTCCACACTGACAGTCATCCAAGATGACTGGGGCTGTGAGGCAGCAGTGCGAATCACTGTGCCACTGTGCCGCCCCCAAATTATATTTATGAAATATAATTCCCCCAATTCACAAATGCTACAGAACAAATGTGGGCGTGGAGTACTAACCTTTGAATTTCACTCGGTTTGCTGCAGATCTTTAGTATTCCCCATTAAAAATTATATAGAAAATGTTTTGGAAGCTACTGGATTAAACTAGTCATCTGATAGGAAAAGATCTATATTGTTTAAGACATAATTTTTAATAGAAAAAGATAGAAAGGCACAAAATATAAATTAAGCAATGAAAACTGGTCAGCAAAAGTTCGACAAAGACAATAGGGAAAGGAAGTCCACGCAACTTTTAATGGAAACTAGTGCTCATTAGATAGTGTTTCTTGAGCAGTTTCTGATTCTTCACCAAAGCTTATGTTAATTAAATTGCAAGTTAATCACACATTCATTCGAACCCTAAAATTAGAGAGTTGTCACCAGATCTTTGCTAAAATGTAAAAAAAATTTTAAAAATCTGTAAATAAATATACATAGATAAAGAGCTTTTCTTCTCTATGTTGGCAAGTAAAATAAATAGGTTCAGTCCATAGAACAGATCCTTAAACAACGACACGGTCAATGAAGTGAGATAAAACATAGTTACACCTTGTCTGACACCTAATTAACAACACAGGAATATCTTGGAGAACTGAACTAATACTGAGAAATATTACAAACACAAAAATAAAAGCTGCATACGAAATATTTAAAAAATAATTGTTGCTATGATGGAATACAAATATGCTCATTATAAGCTTGTTACACTAAGATTCTGGAGATACTTTCAAAAGCTCTTCCACATACTTAGCAAAAGTACTGAATTTCTTTGCACAGTTTTCTAAACAAAATTACAAAATAAAGTTTGAATTCCACTTCCACTTCTTAGCAGTGCCATCTAGTGGAGTGAAAATGTAAAGGTAATGTTTGCTTAATATTTAATATTATTAATTTTCAATAACATGCTTGAATTCTGCAGATTAATGTTTGAATGGTAGGGATATTATGAGTATATCACTAAATATACAAAGTGCTTTATTAAGGGGAAATAGCATTCCAGAAAATTAGCCCATAACCCCAATATGTAAAGGAATTATCATCTATCATCTATACTAAGTAGTATAATTCAAAACAAAACAAGTTTTGGTTCAACATTGATCTCAAACTCATATTTTCCTTGACTTTTTCCCCTTTGTGTCTCATGTCCTATTTCAAGATTAACCTATACATATGACCCTCCTCCTGCTTCCTTAACCCCTTTTCCACTAAGTTACTATCCAACTTCCTTTCCCAGTAATCTTGTTAACAGATATTAGTAAAATTCTGAAATAAAAACAGAAAGTGCTGGAGATACTCAACAGGTACGGTGGGCAGCACGGTGGCACAGTGGGTAGCACTGCTGCCTCACAGTGCCAGAGACCCGGGTTCAATTCCCGCCTCAGGCGACTGACTGTGTGGAGTTTGCACATTCTCCCTGTGTCTGCGTGGGTTTCCTCTGGCTGCTCCAGTTTCCTCCCACAGTCCAAAGATGTGCAGATCAGGTGAATTGGCCAAGCTAAAATTGCCCGTAGTGTTAAGTGGAGGGGTATGGGTTGGTTGCACTTCAGTGGATCGGTGTGGACTTGTTGAGCTGAAGGGCCTGTTTCCACACTGTAAGTAATCTAATCTACTCCAGGTCTCACAGCATCTGCACTGAGAGAAACAGAGTTAATGGCACTTTTTTTTATTCATTTGTAGGGTGTACATGTCACTCGCTGGACAGCATTTATACCTAGTTGTCCTTGAGAAGGTGGTGATGAGCTGTCTTCTTTAACCACTGCAGTCCATTTGCTGTGAACTGACCCACAACGCAATTAGGGAGGAAATTCCAGGATCTTGACAAGCAACAGTGAAAGAATGGTGATATATTTCCAAGTCTGGATGGTAAGTGGTTTGGAGGGGAGCTTGAAGGTAGTGGTGTTCCCATGTATCTGCTGCCCTTGTCCTTCCAGATGGAACTGGTCATGGGTTTGGGAGGTGCTGTCTGAGGACCTTCAGTGAATTTCTGCAGTGTGTCTTGCAGATATTACACAATGCTTCTGTTGAGCATCAGTGGTGGAGGGAGTGGATGCTTGTGAATGCAGTAATAATGAAGTTGGCTGCTTTGACCTTAATGATGTCAAGCTTCTTGAGTGTTGTTGGAGCTGCATGCACCCAGGCAAGTGGGGAGTATTCCATCACACTCCTAATTTGTCCCTTGTAGATGGTGGACAGGCTTTGGGGAATCAAGTGAGTTACTCACTGCAGCAATCCTAGTCTCTGACTTGCTTTTGTAGTCACTGTGTTTACGTGGTGACTCCAGTTGGGTTTCTGGTCAATAATAATCCCCTGGATGTTCATAGTAGGGGATTCAGTGATGGTAAAACCATTCAATATAAAGGTGGCTAGACAGATTTTTATTGGTGATGGTCATAGCCTGGTATTTGTGTGGCACAAATGTTACTTGCTACCTGTCAGCTCAAGTATGGCTATTGTCCAGATCTTGTAGCATTTGAACATGGACTGCTTCAGTATCTGAGGAGTCCCAAATGATGCTGAATGTTGTGCAATCATCAGCACACATTCTCGAATTCTGACCTTATGATGGAAGATTATTGATGAAGCAGTTGAAGATGGTTGAACCTAGGACACTACCCAGAGGAACTCCTGCAGAGATATCCTGGAGCTGAGATGGCTGATCTCCAACAACTACGGCCATCTCCCTATGTGTCAGGCATGACTCCAACTAGTGACAGTTTGCCCCCATTACCCTTTCATTCCAGTTTTGGTAGGGCTCTTTCAAACTAATCTTTTATTACTTTACCAATTCTCTTATGTTAGGTACTGTCCTCCTGCCTTTCAAAAACAGTATAGAACTAGAGTATTGCAGATATGTTTCAGAATATGGGTGGAGGAGATAGAGATGACGGCAAGGAGAGATGTGTAAACGAGGATAGAAAATTTTTAAACCAAGACTTTGATTAACTGGGAGCGAATGTTGATCATTGTGCTCAGGGGTGATAAGCAAATAGAAATTGGTGCAAGCATGGGCATGGGTGGCAGAGTTTTGGGTGACCTCCAGTTTATTATAATCAAATTATAGTTCAGGACTGCCTTGAAGCAGAATTAAAGGGATGAGTGAAGGTTTTAGCAAAGAAATGAACAGAGGCAGGGGCTGTGTCAGGTGATGGCACAGAAGTAGAAAAAGGCACTGAGGATGCTGCAGATATGTGATTGAAAGTTCATCTTGGGGTCAGATACAACACTAAGGTTGCAAATAGGCTGCTTCAGAATTGCACACAGTACTCCAAAAGTGGCCTATCCGATGTCCTGTACAACCGCAACATGACCTCCCAATTCAATGCTCTGACCAATAAAGGAAAGCATACAAATACCTTCTTCATTATCCTATTTACCTGCGACTCCACTTTCAAGGAACTATGAACCTGTACTCTAAGATCTCTTTGTTCAGCAACATACCACAGGACCTTACCATCAACTGTATAAGTCCTATTCTGATTTGCTTTTCCAAAATGCAGCACCTCACATTCATCTAAATTAAACTCCATCTGACACTCCTCAGCCCACTGGCCCATCTGATCAAGATTCTGTTGTAATCTGAGGTAACCTACTTCACTGTCCACTGCATCTCCAAATTTGGTGTCATCTGCAAACTTACTAACTATATCTCCTATGTTCACATCCAAATCATTTATATGAATAACGAAACGATTGGTGGACCCAGCACCGATTCTTGTGGCACTCCACTGGTCACAGGCCTCTAGTCTGAAAAGCAACTCTCCACCACCACCCTCTGTCTTGTACCTTCAAGCCAGCTCTGTATCCAAATGGCTAATCCTCCCTACATTCCTTGTGATCTAATCTTGTTAACCAGTCTACCATGAGGAACCTTGTCGAACATCTTACTGAAGTCCATATACATCACGTCCACTGCTCTGCCCGCATCAATCCCATTCATTACTTCTTCAAAAAACTCAGTCAAGTTTGTGAGACGTTTTCCCATGCACAAAGTCATGTTGACTTTGTGCTACATGTTCCTTTGTGCTACACATGACTCCAACCAAGTTTTATCCCTGATATCCACTGACTTCAGTTTGAGATCCTTGATGCCTTACTGGTTAAATGTTGCCTTGATATCAAGGGCTGTCACTCTCACTTAACCGCTGGAGTTCAAACCCTTGCCTTTCCAAATACATGTAAATCCTATCCCTCAGGACTCCCTCCAACAACCTGCCCACTACTGATGTCAGGCTCACCGGTCTATAGTTCCCTGGCTATCCTTACCACCTTTCTTAAATAGTGGCACCATGTTACCCAACCTCCAGTCTTCTGACACCTCACCTGTGACCTGTGATCAAGGGTACACTTGATCAGGTCCTGGGGATTTATCCACTTTTATGCATTTCAAGACATTCAGCACCTCCTCCTCTGAAATATGGACATTTTTCAAGATGTCACCATCTATTTCCCCACATGCTATATCTTCCATATCCTTCTCCATAGTAAACACTAATGCAAAATACTCATTCAGTATCTCACACACCTCCTGCAGCTCCACGCATAGGCTGCCTTGCTGATCTTTGAGGGGCCATATCTCCCTAGTTCCCTTTTTGTCCTTAATGTATTTGTAAAAACCCTTTGGATTCTCCTTACCCTTATTTGCCAAAGCAATCTTATGTCCCTTTTTTGCCCTCCTGATTGCCCTCTTAAGTATATTCCTATTGCCTTTATACACTTCTCAGGATTCACTCAATCTCTGCTGTCTGTACCAGGCATACACTTCCTTCTTTTTCTTAACCAAAACCTCAGTTTCTCTAGTCATCCTCAACGATAACAGCCATGATGTTGATAATGGGGGAAGTCAGCATTGAATATCAAGTAGCTAGCCAGTCCTAAATGTTGCCTCGGTCTTGCTCGTACGTACACAAACTGCTTTAATATGAGGTATCACGAATAGTGCTGAACATTGTGAATAACCAATGAACATCCCTACTTATGACTTTATGATTATGGAAGATCATTGATGAAGATGGTTTCATCTAGGACGACACTCCGAAGGACTCCTTCAGTGATGTCCTGGGGCTGAGATGATGAACCTGCAAAATGACAACCATGTTCCTTTGTGCTACACATGACTCCAACCAACAGTTTTATCCCTGATATCCACTGACTCCAGTTTGAGATCCTTGATGCCTTACTGGTTAAATGTTGCCTTGATATTAAGGGCTGTCACTCTCACCTTACCTCTGGAGTTCAGCTTTTTTATTCATGTTTGGACAGAGGCTGAAATGAGGTCAGGACTCCAGCAAAATCCAAATTGAGTGTTCATTGATCGGATTTTTCTTTTGCAAGTGTACTTCATATCAAAGTTGACAATACTTTTCTTCATTTTGTTGATGATAGATAGGAGACTGTTAGGGCAATATTCGGCCAGGTTGGATTTCACATACTTTTTGTGATTAGGACATACTTGGCCAATTTTCTACGTTGTTGGGTAACTGCCAGGATTGCAGCTGCACTAGAACAGCTTGGCCAGCGGCATGGCCAGTTTTTTTAGCACTAATGCTGGAATGTTGTCAGGGCATAACCTTTCCAAAGGATCACATTGGATATGAGGAGCCATGGGCAAGAGTGAAGCCAGAAAGGTGGCATGGGTTATCACATGCCATTGGGGTAGGTATTGAAGCCTAGGTTGACATTGAGGGTGTGGTAGCCACGTTCATGCATCTAAGGAACAAAAAAAAAGGAGGGAGAAGATTAAATATAAGGGTAAGCTAGCCAGTAATATAAAGGAAAACTGTAACCTTCTTTCGATATATAAAAGGCAAAGACAGGCAAAATGGACATTGGGCCGCTGGAAAATTATGTTGGAGAGTTAGAAGTGGAGAACAAGGAAATGGCTGAGGAACTGAATAATTACTTCACGTCAGTCTTTGTGGTGGAAGACATGAATAATATCCCAAAAATTCAAGACAGTGAGAGGGCAGAGCTGAGCATGGTGGCCATCACCAAGGAGAAAGTGTGAGAAAAACTGAATGGCCTGAAGGTGGATAAATCACCTGGACTAGATGGACAATACTCTGGAGTTCTAAGGGAGATAGGCGTTAATGGTGATCTTTCAGGAATTGCTAGAGAGATCCCAGAGGGCTGGAAAATCGCTAATACGAAACCCTTGTTTAAAAAGGGACTAAGGCAAAAAATGAAAAATTATAGACCAGATAGCCTAACCTCGGTCATGGGTAAGATCCTGGAATCCATTGTGAAGGATGAGATTTCTGAATACTTGGAAGTGTATGGTAAAAAGGGCAAAGTCAGCATGGCTTCATCATGCCTGGCAAACCTGGCAGAATTCTTTGAGGAAGTAATGGGCAGGTTAGACCAAAGAGAGCCAATGGATGTTAGCTACCTGGACTTCAAGAAGGCCTTTAGGAGAAAGTGAGGACTGCAGATGCTGGAGATCAGAGCTTAAAAATGTATTGCTGGAAAAGCCAGCAGGTCAGGCAGCATCAAAGGAGCAGGAGAATCGATGTTTCGGGCATAAGCTCTTCTTCCAGCTTTTCCAGCAACACATTTTTTAAGTTCAAGAAGGCCTTTGACAAGGTACATGGATGGGTGCTTAATCTAGGATAGAAGTTCGGCACAACATCGTGGGCCGAAGGGCCTGTTCTGTGCTGTATTGTTCTATGTTCTATGTTCTAAGCTACCACACAGGAGGCTACTGAGTAAGGAAAGGGCCCTTGGTGTCAGAGGCAAGTTGCTGGCATGGGTGGAGGTTTGGCTTTCTAGAAGAAAGCAGAGAGTGGGAATGAAAGAGTCTTTCTCAGGATGGCAGCCTGTGACAAATGGTGTTCTACCAGGCTCAGTATTGGGACCACAACTTTTCACTTTATACATTAATGATCTAGATAAAGGAACTGTGGGCATTCTGGCTATGTTTGCAAACGATACTAAGATAGGTAAGAGGAACAGGTAGCATTGAGAAGGTGGGGAGGCTGCAGAAGGATTTGGACAGGGTAGGAGAGAGGGCAAAGAAATGGCAGATGGAGTACAATGTGGAAAAAAGTGTGAGGTCATGCACTTTGTTAGGAAGAATAGAGGCATGGACTATTTTCAAAATGGGGAGAAAATTCAGAAGTCTGAAGTGCAAAGAGACTTGGGAGTTCTAGTCCAGGATTCTCTCAAGGTAAATTTGGAGGTTGAGTCAGTAGTTAGTATGGCAATTGCAATGGTGGCATTTATTTTGAGAGGACTTGAATATAAAACTATGTACTTCTGAGGCTCTATAAAGCTCTGGTCAAACCATGTTTGGAGAACTGTGCACAGTTTTGCACCCCATATCTCAGGAAGGCTGTACTGACCTGGATTGTGTACAGAGATGGTACATGAGAATGGTCCTAGGAATGAAAAACTTAACATATGAGGAACATTTGAGGACTCTGGGTCTATACTCAATGAGAGTTTAGAAGGATGCGAAATTTACAGAATACTGAATGGCCCGAACAGTGTGGATGTTGGGAAGATGTTTCCATTGGTAGGAGAGACTAGGACCAGAAGGAACAGCCTTAGAGCAAAAGGAAGACCTTTTAGAATGGAAATAAGGAGAAACTTCTTCAGCCAGAGAGTGGTGAATCTATGGAATTCATTGTCACAGAAGGCTGTGGAGGCCAGGCCATTGAATACACTTATGACTGAGATAGATAGGTTCTTGATTGTCAAGAGGATCAAGGGTTACAGGGAGAAAGCAGGAGAATGGGGTTGAGAAACTTATCAATCAAGATTGAATGGCGGAGCAGACTCAATATGGCGAATGGTCTAATTTCTGCTCCTATGTCTTATGGTCTTATGAAATGAACTAGCATAGATAGGCCAATGGAGGGATGAATGCAAAAGGGAAGTTTTATATTTTCATCTTTATTTTCAAATTCTGAACATACTACCAGAGCCCTCAAGCAGGCTTTCGACCCAACACTCCTCAGGAACTCGCAGCTACTTGACCTCTTCCCAAGTCACCTTGTCTGATCCCCTAAGCCAGCCCACCATCCTCGGACTGAAAACAGGAAGTGCGAGCAAGTGCTTTTAACCAGGAAACCAAATGTCAATGGAAATGGAAATGGAAATCTCTTCCTATATGCACAGAAACCCACAACCTATAATACTCCAGGCATGTATCTCAGTTGCAGGTTACAGTATTAGCTTCAAAGCACAAGATAAAGCATGGTGGCCACTACGGAAAATAAAACTCCAAAGCCAGGATCTGTAGTTGAAAAGGAGTCCAAGGGACATAGCTGTAAAGGGAAGACTCTAATGGCAGAACACATCCTTAGAAGATCTTAAGAAACAAAGTTGGAGAGGAGAAAACTCAGAATAAAGAAGCCTTAGCACACTTCGGTTACAAAATTATGAGCAGAAAGATTTCCAAGGGTGCGAAAAAGACCTAAGAGTACTTTGAGGTTTGTCCAAATACTGGCAACACATTAATTGAGTAAAAACACAGGGTCAGAACACTTGAAACTCAGAAGAAAAGCACTCAGGTCAGTCAGCCATGATAGTCCATAGGGATGGAACTGCGATAGAGACTTTGACATTACCTCAACCTTTGACAATGAGTAAGGCCCACAATGAGGCCAGAAGGAGATAGTCTAGAAGAAACAGTTTCAGCACTATGGAACATCGTCAGACAAAGGAACAGTATCACCAAATCAACAACTGTTATTTATTTCAAGGCAAATAGCTGATATTCTGGCGGGATGAAATGTGGAAGCACAACGAGTTGATTAAAGTATTCAATGAGTACTTTGGTTCCAAACGTGAGCGTATAGGAAGGATATAATTTGTAATCTTTGCAATTTTTTTCTTCATTCATGGAAATGAAGTCATCGCTGGCTAGGCCAACATCTATTAGGTAAAAACAATGACTGCAGATGCTGAAAACCAAATACTGGATTAGTGGTGCTGGAAGAGCACAGCAGTTCAGGCAGCATCCAACGAGCAGCGAAATCGACGTTTCGGGCAAAAGCCCTTCATCAGGAACATCTATTGCCTATTCCTAATTGTGCAGAGGGCAGTTTAAGTGTTAACTGCATTGTTATGGGTCTGGAGTCACAAATAGGCCAGACTAGGTATGAATGACAGTTTCCTTCCCAAAAGGACATTAGTAAATGAGTTGGTTTTTCCTGACAATGGATTCACGGTCAACATCAGACTCTTAATTCAGGTTTTTTTTAAATGGATTCAAATCGCACCATCTGCCAGGGATTCTATTCTATTCTATTCAAAGCCAGGTCCCGAGAATATTACCAAGGTCCATGGATTATCAGTCCAATGATAATAACACTGGGCCATCACTTCCTCTTTGGAGAATCAATACAAGGCTACTTAATGGATCCAGCAAAATGCTGCTAAATTAGTTGGAGACGGTATAGTTGTTGATGAGAGGGCTGAGAATCTCTTGACTTTCAGGTAACATACAGAGAGGCAGAACTATTCCAGATCTGTACAACGCCAAAACTCTCATGTTAAACTCACACATAAACCATTGGTTATCCAATCGGAGTTCCAGCTCATCTCAAAATGTCAACTTTTGACAGGATGGGGCAATTAGTGAAATTATGAGAAATGTTAATAGTGGCTATTATTATCACCATTATGTTAATAATTATATGAATGACATTAACTTATTTGTAAAGACTTTTTTAAGAACAATGTAAAGCAAATATAGAAAAACTGGAGGGAGAGGTGGTGCAATGAGAATTATACATACAGTGGCTCAGTAGTTAGCGCTGCTGCCTTACAGTGCCAGGGACTCAGGTTCAATTCCACCTTTGTGTGACTGTCTGTGTAGAGTTTACATGCCCCCCTCCCCATGTCTGTGTCGGTTTTCTTCAGATGCTGCAAATTTCTTTCACTGTGCAAAAATGTGCAGGTTAGGTGGATTGACCACACTAAGTTGTCCAGTAGTGTCCATGGATTTGTAGGTTAGGTGGATTAGCCATGGGAAATGCAGCATTACAGGGATGGAGTGGGCCTGGGTGGATGTTCTTCAGAGGGATGGTGCAGACTCGATGGACTGAATGACCTACATCTGCCCTGTAGGGATTCTATAGTATAAATCAAAATGTAACTGATCACATGACTAACATTCAGTGAGGGGAAAATAACAGTCTAGAATGAGCATGTGTGGCAAGTGTCTTCGACAGTACTCTGGAGAACTGTAAAAAAAAACCCAAAATATTACAAATGCTGGAAGTCTGAATTAAAAATAGAAAATGTTGGAGAAACTCAGGAGTTTTTTAATGCATTCATGAGATGTGAGTGTAATTGGCTAAGCCAGTGTTCAATTCCCATCCCAAAGTGCCCAGAGGACAGTCAAAAGTCAACCACACTGCTGTGGATCTGGAGTCACATGTAGGTCAGACCAGGTAAAGAGGCATATTTTCTTTCCTAAAGGAATGATACAGGTCCAAAAAGTCACATTGCTTCTGGAATGACAAACCACTAACCACTCATTTTGAAGCTAACAAAGTATGACCTCCAGCATTTTTTTGAGGCATGGATCAGGAAAGTAGACAAAATGTATCAATAGAAGGAAGATTAACATCATTACAGATAATTGTGCAGCATACTCTGTCATCATTGTTCTTAAAAATGTGAAGCTGACTTTTTTGCCTCCCAAAATCAAGGCCAAGCTCTAGCTAATGGATCATAGAATGATTAGAAACCTAAAAATCAAACTACTGCCAGCAGTTGATCTCTCACATTATCACGGTTATCATTAAGAAGCATATTTTATATCATTAAGAATTCATATTTTCACATTAAAGGATCCACTGGAATTGGTGATCATCATACAATTGTAGCGTGAAAATATGAATTAAATCTCCCTCATTTCTAGATCCTTAGATGGTTCCATGACACAGTCCCAAGAATTCTATTGGAGAAGTATTCTAACAAATCATCTTCCAGACCATTTTTGCCAATTTAATCTGTCGCACTTCTGAAGATTTAAGTTCTACTCAATTACTACATTGCCATTGTTACTAACTTCAATTATTTATTGTTTATCATGTATTTCTTGTTCTCTATTCAATGGTAGAATAGTCAGGGATCCTAGAAAGAACTCTGACCAGTCTTTTCTGATCCTTGTTATTTCTAATCTCCTCCAGTACTGTTGATTGCACTTCAAGATCTTTTGTGCCAACATCCTTTTTCACATTTTGTGCTTTAAGCTGGAAAGTGAAACACTCCAATCAAAAATATTAATCTTTTAAAAATCCAGTTACCTTGATATGAGGGGAAAGCCAGCTAAGGTCAACTAGATAAATTGATTAAAAGGTATGGTGTTAATTTAACAACGGGATGGAACATGTTTAAAATGACAGATTTTCAACATGCCAACATCAGAAATCCGTCATCCAGCAGAAGTTTCAACCCGACTGTCAGGTATTTAGCTACTTCTTATTATAACATTGCTGCCAATGTCTAACCACATCACTTCCTTCAATGTTAGAAAGGATGTCAACAGAAGGCAGAGAAAAAACTTTCACTTATTAATTTTGACCAATGAAACGTATAGGCATTCTGCCTCACTCCCTGCTGTCAAGTGCTGGATCCACCAGAGTTAAGGATCGAGGTCATGATCGTCAAAACTGACTTCACTTACAGTATGTATTCTCAAACCTTTCTTTAGATAGTTTTCCGATTGAATTCCAATATGGAAAAACACCATTTAGGGAGCTCAATCACCAACACTTTTCCTTAACCTGGTTTAACCTTAATTTATGAGACTTCATCACTTGCAGAGATATTGATAACAAATCACAGATTCATGCATTCGAGACTACTGTGCAGTGTTACTGGTACATGTTGCAAGGGGCGGTGCATGTATGGAATTAGCTGCCAGAGAAAGTGGTGCAGGCTGGTAAAAGTACAACATTTAAAAGGCATCTGGATGGGTATACGAATAGGACGGGTTTAGAGGGATATGGGCCAAGTGCTGGCAAATGGGACTACATTAGTTTAGGATATCTGGTCAGCATGGCTGCATTGGACCGAAGGGTCTGTTTCTGTGCTATACATTTCTATGACTTTATAAGTGTTTATTTGCTTTTTATTGTGATTACCTAAGCCATTTTGGCAATAGGTCAAGCTAGGCATGGGCATTTCTAAAGTTTCAAGAAAATCTAAACTACATGCAGAGAGCTGGAGGCAAGAACTGCATCAGAAATATTTCAGGAGGAAAAAGACTAAATTCAATCGCCAAACTGTGTTGAGCTATGTCAGTCACTGTGGTAAGAATGTTTAAAATTAGTTACAGCTGCGAACTAAGAGCAAAAGGGTAGGGGGATATTTTTAAATTTAACTGAGGATCCTTCCTGCTCTGCTGCTAGTTGCCTTTTATCAAAAGGGCAGCACAGAAACTGTACACGTATTTTTTAAAATGTTGGTTTCTAACTGGAGTATCTATCTTAATGAAGCAGTAAGAATGGTGCTGGGTTTCCCAAGGTTACCATGTGAGAATCAGTACATTTTGCCTCTTTTAGGGCATCCCTGCGAATGAAGTAGAGAAACCTATGATCCACTGAAATTAAAACAGGTTAAACAGGAGAAGATGCTGGCATAGTGGTAATGTCACTGGGTCACAAAGCCAGAGATCCAGACTAATGCTATGTGCACAAATCTCAGCATGGCAACTGATGGAATTTAAATCTAACAAATAAAATGAATCTGGAATTAAATGCTAACAACAGTGACCATCAAACCATTGTCATCTCACCAGTTTGTCACATCAAGCTGAGACGTGTGTCATGAAATTTTCAGGAAGCATTTCTGCTTTACCAGGGTGTTGAGTCCATGCCCATGCTTCTATTATTGAGGCCAGTATCTGCTGGCGCCAGACGCCCTTACTGACTGCACATGAGCAAGCCTCTAGATGTGCGGATATGTAGACTTTCAAAAGAAAATGCATGTTGGAAATGCTTGTCACATTGAAGGATGCCTTGATGCTGAAAAGATTGGGAACCACTGCCTTACAGACAATATCCCAAACACGACCATCACAGGGTATAACTGTCCAACCAGAAGAGGCGTTGGCACAGTGTCATATACAATTGAGAGGGAGTTGACAATTATGATTTTGAATCCCAAGATGTCTAATGGCATCAGGCAAACATGGGCATGGAATCCACCTGATTACTACTACCCGTCACTTCAGTGATGAATCACCATGTTGAACATCACTTGGAAGCAGACTGACAGGACAGAAAATGCACTATGGATGGCAAATTTAAATATCCATCACTAAGAATGACTCAGTAGCACTGTTGAAACTAATTAATTCCTAGGCCATAGCTGTCACACAGAGTTTACAGCAAATGCTGAGGGACCAAACAAAAGAGAATCTTACTTGACCCTGTCTGCACCAACACAGAGACATATTGGTAGTAGTAACCACCACACAACCCTTGTCTTCACACTGTGCTGTTTGAATCAACACGAGAAGTGGGACGAATTTTGACAGATCTAAAAACTCAAGATGGGCCTCCATGAGGACTATGGACCATCAGCAACAACAAACTAATATTCAGTGTAAACTTGTCAACTGGCATCAAGCCCGAGATAAATCCTGTTTTATAACCTCAGTTGATGATAATACAGAGAACAAAGAAAGAACAAAGAAAATTTACAGCTCAGGAACAGGCCCTTCAGCCCTCCAAGCCTGAGCCGATCCAAATGTATTGTCTAAACCTGTCGCTCAATTCCTAAGCATCTGTATCCCTCTGCTCCCCACCTCCTCATGCATCTGTCCAGACGCATCTTAAAATGAATCTAGCATGCCTGCCTCTACCACCTCTGCTGGCAATGCATTCCAAACAGCCACCACCCTCTGTGTGAAGTACTTGCCGCTTGTATCCCCCTTAAACTTTCGACCTCTCACCTTGAAAGCGTGACCTCTCGTTATTGAATCTTTCACCCTGGAAAAAAGCTTGTCTCTATCCACCCATCTATACCCTACAGGATTCTGTAAATCTCAATCAGGTCCCCCCTCAATCTCCTTTTTTCTAATGAAAATAAACTTAACCTACTCAACCTTTCTTCATAGCTTGCACCTTCCATACCAGGCAACATTCTCGTAAACCTTCTCTGCACCTTCTCCAAAGCATCCACATCCTTTTGGTAATGTGGCGACCAGAAATGTATACAGTATTCTAAATGCGGCCAAATCAATGTCTTGTACAATTTTAACATGGCTTGCCAGGTCTTCTACTCAATATCCCGTCCAATGAAGACAAGCCTACTATATGCTTTCTTGACCACTCTATCCACCTGTGCAGCAAACTTCAGGGTACAATGGACCTGCACTCCCAGATCTCTCTGCCCATCAACTTTTCCCAAGGCTCTTCCTTTCATTGTATAATTCACTCTAGAATTAGTCTTGCCCAAATGCATCACCTCACATTTGTCTGGATTGAAAACCATCTGCCACTTTTCCACCCAACTCTCCAGTCTATCTATATTCTCCTGTATTCTTCAACAGTCCCTTATGCTTTCTGCTACTCCACCAATCTTTGTGTCATCTGCAAACTTGCTGATCATACCAACAGTGCCCTCTTACAGATCATTTATGTATATTACAAACAACAGTGGCCCCAACACTGATCCCTGTGGAACACCACTGGTCAACTTTCTCCATTTCAAGAAACTCCCTTCAACTACTACTCTCTGTCTCCTGTTGCTCAATCAGTTCTTTATCCACCTAGCTAGAACACCCTGCACACCATGTGACTTCACTTTCTCCATTAGTCTACCATGGGGAACCTTATCAAATTCCTTACTAAAGTCCATGTATATGACATCAACAGCCCTTCCTTCATCTATCAACTTGGTCACTTCCTCAAAGAACTCTATTAAGTTGGTAAGGCACGATCTCTCCCACACAAAACCATGTTGCCTATCACTGATAAACCCATTCTTTTCTAAATATGGATAGATCCAATCCCTCAGTACCTTCTCCAGCAACTTTCCCACCACTAACGTCAGGCTCACTGGTCTGTAATTACCCAGAATATCCCTGCTACCCTTCTTGTACAGGGGGACAACATGAGCAACTTTCCAGTCCTCCTTCCAACCTCACCTGTATTTAAGGATGCCACAAAGATATCTGTCAGGGCCCTAGCTATTTCCTCTCTTGCATCCCTCAGCAACCTCTGATAGATCCCATCTGGTCCTGGGGATTTGTCCACCTTAATAACCTCTAGTCTACCCAACACATCTTCCCTACTTATGTCAACGTGATCCAGACTAATCAACTTCTATCTCTAATCTCAACATTCATCATGTTCCTCTCCTTAGTGAACACTGATGCAATGTAATCATTCAGAATCTCACCCATTCTCTCAGGTTCGATAACTCAGATTATCTTTTGTGGACCAATCCTTTCTCTCGTTACCCGCTTGCTTCTTATAAAAGAATAAAATGCTTTGGGCATGGCAGATTCTACAGTGAAACTTGGCTTGGTAGACGATAAGTTAAGTTTGATTTTACCATGGCAATGGAACCCTCTTGTGATTATGTTCAATAGGAAACTTTTATAAAGCAATAGAGTTTATTACACAAAAATGCAACACCATCCTACCACCACCCAACACCACCATTACCCCCCACTTCACACATCTCACTATTTTACACTTATAAGAACTAATTGAAATGATCTTATTACAAATTTCAGAAATAAAGATACAACTATTTTCCCTCAATAATAGTTTTACAGATACTCACACCTCAGTTAGGGTCACCCTGTTTCCACTGAATAATTCAGTGGGCATTTGTTTTCTTTTCAGCAACCTTCTACATTTGCTCCATGCTTGGACAGCCATCAAAGAAATAACAAAGTATTACGCAATTCACTTATTCCTTATAATGTGTTCCTTAAACTATGTATTTCACAGTTTTGTACTCTGGCGTCTTAAAGCCTACTGTAATGGGAGCCTTGGTAACTTCTAAATGACTTGATTTCTTCCTGACCTTTCTGGATACTGCTAAAATGTGCTACTGCTATTACAGGCTATTCCTCTGAAAGAAACTTTTATAATCCCTCAAAAGAAACTTGCATGTCTTTAACCTTTTTTGGAGGTGCCAGTGTTGGACTGGGGTGGACCCAGTTAAAAATCATACTACATTGGTGCTGTGTGATTTTTAACTTAACTTTTTGGATTGTTCTGTCTTTTTGAAAAGAAATCTGTTTCTCTGGCACTGTCTCTATAACATAGATCACCTTACAACCTAATATTTTTCCTTCTCTTTTACTCTTGTTGCTAAGATATTCAATTGGTGGCTGTAGAAGAGAATTATTTGTAGAGACGTTGGAGGTATTTCAAGGAGAGAATTGCTTGTGGAGACATCTCAAGGTTTTTTTTAAAGCCAGAGGAAGTGGTGGAGGCTGGTACAATGGCATATTTATAAGGCATTTGGATGGGTATGTGAATAGGAAGGGTTTGGAGGGATTTGGGCTGGGTGCTGGCAAGTGGGACTCGATTTGGTTGGTATATCTGGTCGGCATGGACAGGTTGGACCAAAGGTCAGGCAGCATCCAAGTAGCCTGAACTGCTGTGCTCGTCCAGCACCACTAATCCAGAATCTGGTTTACAGCATCTACAGTCATTGTTTTTACCAGGTTGGACCAAAGGGTCTGTTTCCATGCTGTACATCTCTATAACTCTATGACTCTAAACCTCATTTAGCTGCATGTAAACAAACTTCAAACACCATGTCCTCACTCACAGAGCTCAAACATGAAACAAGACTAAGTAAAACTAAATGAACCACCCAAAATAGGAATCCAAATCAAACTTAAAGCTACACATGACTCTGTTCACTGTAGAACCCAATTTGCAAACAACATCAATATATCATGAAATTTCAGATTACCTCATTCAATGGAAACCAGCACAGGTTGATCTGGTGAATCTACACCAGATGACTACTTGAGTGACAAAACACAAACAGCATAGAGTGAAACAATATCATAAACAACAGAACAGTCGAATTTCCTGCAATTCTGTCACATTTAGTCATGAATGGTGATGGCTAATTAGACAATCAACTGGAGAACTGGATTAGTGGTGCTGGAAGAGCACAGCAGCTCAGGCAGCATCCAAGGAGCAGCGAAATCGACGTTTCGGGCAAAAGCCCTTCATCAGGAATAAATCAACTGGAGAAAGCAGTTCCACAGATATCTCCATCCCCAATGATAGGGAACACCCCTCCTCCCAATTAGAATGTAACTGGCAAGGTTGAATCACCTGCAACCATCTTCAGCCAGAAATGCTTAGTGATTGAACTGCCTTAGCTCCTCCTGAGGCAGATGCCAATTTGATTCATTCCATTTGATATAAAGAAGCAGCTAAAAGCACCAGATACTGCAAAGACTACAATCTCTGACAATATTCCAGCACTAGTACTAAGGACTTGAATTCCAGAACTGGACATATTCCTAGCTAAGTTGTTCCAGTACACAAGCTTCTAATCAGCAAAGTGGAAAACTGTCCTCACTCAAGAAGGTGGACAAGTTCAACCAGGCTCATGAAAATTCCATCTGTGTACAGTCAGTTCTGCTAGAATGCGTGTTTCTTCAACGTGAATCGGCTTTAACGCGATCAAATAACTTAGACCATTATTTGCAGACTGCAAACTTTCCTTACCTATATTGGTTATAATGCAATTCTGGCCCCATTGGTTTAAATGGCACTGCTATTGTGTGATTTTCTTATAATGTGAGAACGCACACGAAGATTACATCACGTTATATCAGAAATAACTGTATGTTCAATCATTAGCAAAGTGATTGAAATTTTCGACACCGCTATCAAGCAGCAACTACTCAGCAAAACTCTGCTCAATGATACGCAGTTTGAGTTCTGCCAAGTACATTCAGATCCTAATATCATTACAGCCTTGATCCAAACACTGACAAAAGAGTTGGAATTTCAGAAATGAGAGAAAATGATTGGCCTCCCAAATCCACAGAGTCTGTCCATCATCTATAAAGCGCAAGCGAAGAGGGCAATGGAATTCTCTGTGTTCCTAGATAAGTCCAATAACACTGCAGATGCACAATGCCATCTGGGACAAAGCAGTGCCCTAGATGGGCAACCCATCCACCATCACAAACTTTCATGTTCTTCATCAGTGGTGGCAATGCACACCTGCTACAAGACAGAATCGTAGAATCATACAGTACAGAAGAGGTTCTTCGGCCAGTGAGTCTGTACCCCCAAAAATACACAGTCTACACTGGATGAGGCGCAACAACTCACCAAGGCTCCTCTGAAAGCAACTGTGAATTTGTTAATAGACGGAAAGTAGAGAGTAACAGTAAACAGATGATTCTCAGCATTATATCTCACTAGGGTGGCGTTCTGGAAATCAAGCCCCGCTATTCTGGAATCATCACGGAAGTCAAAGATTTTATGGAATACCTAAAATTACCCAAATAACCCATCTTTTAGGCCCAGTTTGATAGAATTCACAGACCAAATTTCTGTTCTTTGCAAGAATTATTATTCATTACATGTAAATTGACTCTAACTAAACATAAACAATTATGTCTCTACTATTAAAAACCTTAATGTCCTTATAAACTCCCTTTTACACAGAAAGAAAGAAAACATGAATATTATGGATGGATAGAAAACTGGGAAAGCAATTCGGTGGTGTTGTGTTAAAATGGCTCTTGTGATCAAAATGGTGCTTCTCAGTTCTTTCAGATGCTTTCACTGATTTGCAGATGGCAGAGGGTGGCTGGTTCACTTTTATAAAAGATCTTGATTCATTAAGTTTCAGTTTTCAGCAACTGACGAAGGAAAGAAAAGTTGGTTTTCTTTCATGCTTAAAGAGGCTTTTACTGCAGAGAAGAGAAAAAGCTCTTGAGCTGGTGGAGACTTGATAGTTTTTCACAATCTTATTCACAGCCCCAAGCTGTTCAGCTATCTCAGAATTAATCACATAGTTGTTGGCAGGCAAAAGATCTTTTGCTGCTTGTTGCCATCCCTCAGCTCAGTTTGTCTACAAACTACTGTTCAATTACTGCTAGAACAAGCAGCTATGTGAACAGTGATTAGATTAGATTAGATTACTTACAGTGTGGAAACAGGCCCTTCGGCCCAACAAGTCCACACCGCCCCGCCGAAGCGTAACCCACCCATACCCCTACATCTACATTTATCCCTTACCTAACACTATGGGCAATTTAGCATGGCCAATTCACCTGGCCTGCACATCTTTGGACTGTGGGAGGAAACCGGAGCACCCGGAGGAAACCCACGCAGACACGGGGAGAACGTGCAAACTCCACACAGTCAGTCGCCTGAGGCGGGAATTGAACCCGGGTCTCAGGCGCTGTGAGGCAGCAGTGCTAACCACTGTGCCACCGTGCCGCCGTGCTTATAATGAATGTCAGGTTACTTGATTTCAAAAAATATTCAATAACCAATCAGTAATCCTTGGTTTCTAAAACAATTGCTTTCTTATTTCAGTCCACAATCAAAAATACAGGATGGCTTACTGTTACTTACGGGATATTGAAAGGAGTAGGGATAGGTACACAGCTATTCACAATCAGTGCAGATGATTTGGTTGTAAGGGTCACGTTTTTGCCAACTCACTTAACCTCCCTACATTCCTCTCTAGACTTTTCCTCAGCACTTACTTTCCCATTTTTGTGCCATCCACAAACTTGGCTATTCAGTTTCTTCATCCATGCCATTAATATATATTGAAAACAATCGTGATCCAGCACTGATCCCTGGGCACTCTACTTACAGGTTGCCACCCTGAAAATGTTCCCCCGTATCCCAACTCACTGTCTTCTATTAGTTAGCTAATCCTCTATCAATGTTAATATATGACCTTCAAAGCATAGGCCATCTTATTAATTAGCCTGTCATGTGATACCTTATCAAATGCCTTCTAAAAATCCAAATATATTACATCCACTGCTTCTCTTTTATCATGTCTATTAAACTCCTCTAATGAACTCCTCTTTGTCAAGCATGATTTCCCTTTCATGAAGCTATACAATCTCCTGAATCATATTGTGAGTTTCTAAATGCTTCACTATTACATCTTGTATAATATGCTAATATTCTCCTAATAATAGATGTTAAGCGAAAGTGATTACAGAAATGTGAGAAAAGGGCAAATGAATGCATGGTGCAAGAGAGATGATTCTAGATTCCTGGATCACGAGGACCATTTGTGGTCTGCACCTGACTAAAATGGAACCAACAGATGTTAAGCTAACTACCCCACAATTATTACTGTTTTCTGCCTTTTCTTTTTTTTTTAAACAGAAGTGTTATATTGGCAGTTTTCCAATCCTCTGGGAATTTGCTGAGGATCATCCATTTACTGTTACTCTCTACTTTCTGTCTGTTGACAAAGTGACAGTTGCTGTTCCATGATCAAAATATCTGCCAACTCTGTGCTACTTCCTTTAATATTCTTGGATGCATCTCTTCAAACCCAGAAGACCTATCAGTCTTTATCCCCGGTTTCTCCAGCATTTTTCTGTAGTGATAATTATTGCATGCATTTGCTCTTCTCCTTTTTCCTTTTGATGATTTAATAATTATGGAATGCTTCTACTGTGAAGACCAATGTAAAGTAGTTATTCAACTTCTCTGCCAATCCTAATTCCGCATTATTAGTTCCCCAGCCTCTAACGGCCATATGTTAATCTTAGCCTCTCTCTTCCTTTTTATATATTTAACTGGAGTCATGCTGTTCATCTTGATATTATTTGCAAATTTACCCACAAGTTTATCTCATTAATATTGTTCTCATGCTGAGTTCTCTCTCCTTATTAAACTATTTTAAATACCTCCCAACAGCATAGCAAATCCATTGCAAATGTTGGTTCCATTCTAGTTCAGGAGCAGGCCACAAGTGGTCCTAGTGATCCAAGAATCTAGAACCATCTCTCTTGCACCATGCATTCATTTGTCCTTTTCTCACATTTCTGTAATCACTTTCAAGCGCCACCTGAAGTAATCCAGTGATTACAACCTTAGAGGTCCAGCTTTTTAAACTGACTGCCCTGTTCCCCAAATTCATGGTGTAAGACCTCATCCCTCATTGTACCCATATCGCTACCAACCTGTACCATGATCTTGACTTATCACCCTCCCCTTCAGCCATTCACTGACATTCCTGGCCCTGGTCCCATCCTGGTGTCATGTCTGTGACTACAGAAATGCCTGTCCGCTCTCCCCTCACAATTGAGTCACCTATTGATATTTTCCTTGAACTCTTGCTCCTCCCCTGCCCCTTGTACAGCTGAGCCACCCATAGTGATGTGAATTTTATCCTTCCTACATTCCCCAGTGAAACATTCACTATTGTTATGACATGGGGTAAACTCCCCAAACCCCCCTCCCCCCGCCACTAATTTAACCCAGCAACACAGAAATGATTTAACCCATGTTGTAATCTGTTAAAATTTGAGAGGCCAAGAACTACCCTAAAGGTCACTATTTAAAGTAAAAATTAACAACTGTATTTTTTTAAAAGGTCTATCAGAGAATGATTAACTAACAGCTATTTACAAATCCTTTCTCTAACCTAATTTTTACTTTCCCTTCTATAATACTGGTCTAATAAAACCCCTGATTAAGATTTACTAAAAAATGAAAATTTCAAAACCAGCCAGCTGTCGAATCTTCTTTGTATCTTCCTCAATCTTCTTTTCAGGGTTTCTGTTTCACAGATCATTGATGGATAAGGGTACCCTTAAGATAGCTATTCTATGGGCAGGTTGGTGGTTTGGCAGTTCTCCCCCAACTGTTCAATTTGTTTAATTTTTATACCCCAAAACATCAGATTGTTTCATTGATTTTAATATTGTCAAATTACCAAATTCAAACTTGATTGGAGTTTCGTATCTTGGGGCAAAATGTAAACTAATTGGCCGAATTTGAATTTGTTTTTGTCGCACAGCAACCCAGGTACTGCTAGCTGCTGGACCAAGTGTTACATTGTAAATTCTCCAGCACTCGGTGTGCCTCTCTAAGTCCTTGCCAGCTTTCAACTCTCTTAAAAGGTATAATATGCCTTAAAATTTCATAACACAGAAAAACGGTCGCTGAGTTGGATATTCTATGGGGCTTTCTGTCTGCTTATCTGTTGTCTTTCCTCTGCTTGGTGGTCACCCATTCCCTCTCTGTCTGAGGTTCCTTAGTCTGCAAGGCAACAACCTCCACAACTGTGCAATCCACATAGCATTCTGCCTCACAGATGCATTCTTAAGCCTCCAACCATCATTCAAGTTCTGATACTCAAGCTGTTCGAAATAGCAGCACATCCTACAGATATGGTCATCAGACTGCTGTAAGGATCGATGAATCCCATACACTGCAGATGGTAAAACACACTGGCTTAGGCTCCTCTGTCATATTCAGCTAAATTTTTTAAAAACCTTATGCTTAAAGACTACTAGGAAGAATGAGCTAAACTCTTACTCTGTAGACCCTTCATGCAAAAATCCAAAACAAAATATGAAAACAGGTTAAAGTATTATTAAAAGAAATAAAAAACAATAGAAAAGTCAGAAAAAGGTAGAAAAGAAAATAACACACTGGCCCATTGTGTTCACTCAATGTTACAGGGCTGTTAGAGCTTATCTTCTACCTCCTTTCCCTGTAGTGGAGCAAGAACCAATTCCAACCCACTGACTAAACTTCAGATAAAAGCAAATTAATGCAGATGCTGGAATCTGAAACCAAAAGAGAAAATGCTAGAAAATCTCAGCAGGTCTGGCAGCATCTGTAAGGAGAGAAAATAGCTGATGTTTCGAGTCTAACTGACCCTTTTCCAGACCTGCTAAGATTTTCCAGCATTTTCTCCTTTGGTGACTAAACTCCAGAGACTTGCACTCACTCATTAGCTGCATTCATTTTGCACTCTTCATTCTTTAATCCCTACAAGGCCAATATATTCTTCCCAAGGTTTGCTGCCCCGATCTGCTCACAGCACTACAAGTGGGGTCTAACCAAGGATTTGAATAGCCATAGAGTAACTTCAGAGTCCTCACACTCCAGACTCATCGAAGGCCAGAATTACATTTTCTAAACCTGTTTGTGGAATTTTAAAGATGCATGCACCTGAACCGCCAAACTTCTTTGGACATCGACTGTATTTAATTTCACACCTTCTCAAAAGTATTCTGATCTACGCTTTGTCAGTCCAACATGGACAACCTCACAGTTGCTTGCTTTGAACTCCATCTACAACAGTTTTCTCAATTCACTTAGTCTATTAAAACCTCATTGTAATTTTATGCTATCATCTATGTTGTCTACAATGCCACTCAATGTTGTGTGTCAGCAGCAAATTTTGATATATGGCTTTTTATGCCATTATCTAGGCTGCTATACTTGTAACCGTCGGGTAATCTGGACTCCATCAACCATTCCTGTTTTCTTACGGACTTACATGAACATATTCATTAAATGACTAAACAGTTCTATTGAGTCCAAATCAAAATAACAACACTGTCAATTCTCATATCCACTAAGAACTGCTAAAATCAGAATACTAAGTAATAACTGACTAATCTGAAGTTTCAAACACTCCCTGTCGAGAAAAAGATATTAATAAGGGAGATAATAAATATAGTGTCACAGAGTACAATTGCAATACTGAACCAACACATGAAAAGGGCAGGGTTGGCTCACTATGAAAAGTTAAACAAGATAGGCTTGTATTAGAAGAACAAGAGTCTAGATTAGAGTGGTGCTGGAAAAGCACAGCAGTTCAGGCAGCATTCGAGGAGCAGTAAAATTGACGTTTCGGGCAAAAGCCCATCATCAGGAATCAGAGGCAATTTAATTGCAGTATAAGATCCTGAAAGAATGCATGTGGAAAGGATGTTTCTTCTTATAGCATGTTTTCTTCCAGGAGTTTTATTCTTTTCAAGGGAATCAAGGGCTTTGGTTGACTCATCTAGAAATAGTGGATGGTCCAACATCTCCCATGTGCTGTCATCTAAGACCTCCATGATAGAGGACAAAAACGACCAGGAAGCCACACTGCCTGTGGGCTTTGTGTCATACAGTCTGACATAAAAAGATTGACTGATCCTCAGGATGTCAGACTGAGATGACATTACTGAGCCATCTTCTACCTTCAAGCCACTGATCATAGACCTCTCTTTTGTGCACCTTCTGCAAGAGGAAATGAAAACACATCTCATCCTGCCCCTCGGTGCAAACTCTGGACCTAAAGATAATCAAGGAGACATCTAAGGTAAAGCGCAAGCCTTAGTGACTCTTCACACGTTGGAAAGATTCTCCTTGACCTTGACCTCCATTGTCTGCAGCAGGAGTAGATTCTGCATGCTTTTCTTGAGTTTTTACAATTTTACCTGTGTCTCTTTCTCGCCTTCTGAACACCTTTGAGGATGAAGAACTTCCTGATGCTCCCCTTGATTGCTTTCCTTTATTTCACTGGAGATTCAAAAAGGGGTTGCACAATTCTCTAAGCTTTGTAGTCCACTTTGAGATCCTCAATGTTTTCTGGGGTCAAAAGTTTCACATTCAGCTTCCAAATTCCCTTGCCAGCCCACTGGTCATCCTATAGATGACATTTGGCCAGCAGGAAATAATGATCAGAGAAGAACACTGGCTTGATGTCAGCAGTTTCCAAATGGGGAGAAGACTCCACAACAGGTTAAATCTGATCATTCTGGACCTGGTAGAGGGAAGTTGCAATGGCATCAGGATTGCCAACATCAACACATGACTCCGCTAAGCGAGAGTGACAGTTTACTTCAGGGAACGAAGTTTGGTGTAGGAAGCATGGAATGGCCCTGCATGAATAAGAGGCATGGTTGACGCAACATCTGGCTCAAGTTTGGGTGGGTGCAATGGTCCTGAACAAGCAAGTGGACCATATGAAAGCTGCAGACTTGCAAATGGAGTGGGATCATAACATGCCTGGTTCCTCAACTGACTTTCCAACTGTTCCGGAACCCATGGGTTCACCCTCTACATCAAGCATTGAAGATAACTAGGAATCTGAGATGGACATGGCAGATGTCAACACCTTGATGCATTGCCTCCTGAAGAGGGGAATGAATTTCTTATGAGACACTCTAGAAGCAAGAGGTAAGCTACTGTGTATTACATGCCACCCATATCACAGTCAAAGTTGGAGGAACCTGACCTTCCAGGTAAACCTGCTAAAACATCCCAGGAGGATCGCCAAAAAAAAACAGCTTATGCCCTTGGATTCAGAGGGGGAGGGATGTAATGATTGTAATGAGGTCAGCCAGGTGGATTTCATAGAGTATGAGCTCCCTGTTTGAGGCTGTAAATCTTGTGAGCCTGCCATACAGTGTTTGAATTCTTATATTCAGAAAAAGAACTGAGAGTCAACTGTTAATAATGATACACAATACTAGTTTATTTGACACAATTAGATTAGATTCCCTACAGTGTGGAAACAGGCCCTTCAGCCTAACCAGTCCACACCAACTCTCCGAAGGGTAACCATTCCAGATCCACTTCCCTCTGACTAATGCATCTGACACTATGGGCAATTTAGCATGGCCAATTTACCTGACCTGCACATCTTTGGACTGTGGGAGGAAACCCACGCAGACGCGGGGAGAATGTGCAAACTCCACGCAGACAATCGCCTGAGGCTGGAATCGAACCTGGGACCCTGGTGCTGTGAGGCAGCATGCTAACCACTGAGCCATCGTGCCGCCCAATAATGTTAGAACAATAAAGTATAGTATGCACTTATGATAAACACTACAAACTATCTTATGCTTTAACCTAATTTTGTATGATTGTACACCACTATATTAGAACTTGGCTGGGCTCCACATTGTAATATCACCTGGTCTTCTCTCAAGGGTGTCAGGTGTCTTCTCCTTTGGTGGTTATTCTCAAGTTACTGCGCTGAGCAAGGTTTTGTGGAATTCAAATCCTTCAAAGTCTTCATGCCTTTTTGGAAGGGTCTTGAGGATCTGCCAATAAATTGATTAGGTTCAATTACCCTGTTCGATCAGACCCAACCAGGTGTTGGCACACTGATGGCAGGTGTCCATTATGGTACATGCGAGGTTCTCATAGCCTCCTCCAAATAAGGGTGCTGGGTGCTTCTGTGTCTGGCAAGTGATTTGATGCTCCAGATTGTTCCAAGGATGACATTCCATTGTCCTATTCAAGTCCAACGTCAGTTGTGTATTGCAGGGTTGCAGCTGTCAAGTTTGGTTGCAAAATGTCTATGGGCAGCTTTCGTCTGTCTGGATTCTACAGCATGTGGATTGACACAGTCACTTTAGTCAAGGCTGACTTCCATTTCCCAGCATTTTTAAATTTATGGCCACTTTATCGAAGTTCACCATAAATCAATTATTTTGGGCAGCTTGTCCAGCCACAGTCTGGTCCAATCAGGTATAAATCAGGAGTGTCAGGGGGTCTGTTCACTCTGAGCTGGCTCTGAGGAAGCTGGATCAGCGTCAAGGATTTTCCACATGTAAATATAGGGTGACTTGGCGACTGGATACCAGCCTCTGTGGAGTTATTTCAACAACCACTCATTTCAGATGAGAGTCTAGCAAACCTTCTCTGAAATGGTTTCAATGCTTAAACACCATTCTTAAATAGGGAGACCACAAGGGAAACTAATATCTCTGTATCTTGCCTGTCAAGCCATTAAGGAATCTTATACGTTTCAACAAGGTCACCTTTCATTCTTCTTAACTCCAATAGGTTCAGGACCAATCTATTCAGCCTCTCATTATAAGAAAGTCTTGCAATACCAGGGATCAACCTAGTGAATCATTTCTGGACTACCTCAAATATTAATATTTCCTTCCTTCGATAAGGGAACCAAACTGTTTACATTATTCTATGTGTGATCAAATCCGTGTCTTGTACAACTTGAGCAGGATTCTCCTATTTCCATACTCCACTGAAACAAATGCCAATGTTCCATTTGCCTTCCATAAGAATCTAATATACTACCTTTTCATGATTCATGGACAAGGGCCAACAACTCTGTCCGTGCTACAGCTTTCTACACTCCAACCTACTCTCATTCCTTTGTAATTTATCACAGTTTATCCAACACGGGTTTCTCACTCTCAAACTGAATGCTAGATTCTACCTGGCTATGGTCACTGTATCTTAAGATATCTTTTACTCTGAAATCATTTATTAATCCTTCACACAACACTGGACTCCAAAACAGCTTGATCCCTTGTTAGATTCATAACATTATAACTGAAAGAACTGCAGATGCTGGAAATCAGAAATGAAAACTATTCGGAGAAAGTGCCACCAGACCCAAAACGTCAACTCTGATTTCCCTCCACAGATGCTACCAGACCTGCTCAGCATTTCCAGCAATTTGTGCTTTTGTTTTAGATTCATAACATGTTGTTCAGGAAGCCTGTCCTGAATACATTCTATGAACCCTTCCTTAGAGCTACAGCTACCAATTTCATTTTCTAATCGACACAACTTCTCTTATTATACTCCGGTTGCCAGATCTTTGCCTACTCACTTAATCCATCCACTGTATATATCTTTGTAGCCTACTTTTGTCCTCTTTCCTACCTATCTTGACATCATCAGCAAATTTAGCAACACACCTTCAGTTCCCACCTCCAAGTCATTTTCATAAATTGTAACAAGTTAATCCTTGTCGCATTAATAACTGTTACATCTTGTCAACTAGAAATTTACCCATTTATAAGAGACAACACAATAAACAATCTTCACAGAGAGATGGAAATGGGTATAAATTTGAATTCCTGTCTGCATGCCCATCTAAACACAGTGAGAAAATCAAAGTTCAGGCAATCAGAAAGCAGAGAACTCATTGCAGGGTTAGAAACAATTCACTGACGACGACAGGGCTTACAGCTAATATTGTTTGATAGCATTTCCCAGAAATGCCTCCGTGGTGCCAGGATAAGGATGTCGCACAGAGGGTGCAGAATGTTTTCAAAGGGGAGAGGGGCCATCAGGAGGTCATTGTGCACATTGCTACCAATGATAGAGAAAAGGAAAAGGATGAGATTCTGAAGGGAGAATATAGAAAATTAGGCAGGAATTTAAAAAGGAGGCCCTCGAGGATAGAAATATCTGGATCACTCCCTGTACTACGAGTCAGTGAGGGTAGAAATGGGAGGATAGAGCAGATGAATGTGTGGCTGAAGAGCTGGTGCAGGGGAGAAGGAGTCACATTTTTGGATCTGAATCTCTTCTGGGAGAGAAGTAACCCGTACAAGGAGGATGGATTGCACCTGAATTGGAAAAGGACTAATATACTGGTAGGGAGACTTGCTAGAGCTGCTCGGGAGAATTTAAACTGGTACGATGGGGGGTGGGACCCAGGGAAATAGTGAGGAAAGAGATCAATCAGAGACTGGTACAGTTGAGAAGGGTAACGAGTCAAACAATCAGGGCAGGCAGGAACAAAGCAGACAACAAGGTAGACTGATAAATTAAACTGCATTTACTTCAGTGCAAGAGGCCTAACAGGTAAGGCAGATGAACTCAGGCCATGATTAGGATCATGGGACTGGGATATCATAGCAATTACAGAAACATGGCTCAGGGATGGGCAGGACTGGCAGCTTAATGTTCCAGGATACAAATGCTACAGGAAGGATAGAAAGGGGGGCAAGAGAAGACGGGGAATGCTGTCTTTTGTAAGGGATAGCATTACTGCTATCTTAAAGAAGATATTCCCTGAAATACATCCAGGGAATTTATTTGGGTGGAACTGAGAAATAAGAAAGGGACGATCACCTTATTGGAATGGTATTATAGATCCCCAGATAGTCAGAGGGAAATTGAGAAACAAATTTATAAGGAGATTTCAGTTATCTGTAAGAAAAATACGGTGTCTATGGTAGAGGATTTTAACTTTCCAAACATAGACTGGGACTGCCATAGTGTTCAGGGTTTAGAGGGAGAGAAATTTGTTAAGACTGTACAAGAAATTTTTCTAAGTCAGTATGTGGATGTACATACTAGACAAGGTGCAAAACTTGACCTATTCTTGGGAAAAAAGGCAGGGCAAGTGACTGAGGTGTCAGTGAGGGAGCACTTTGGGGCCAGCAATCATAATTGTATCAGTTTTAAAATGGCGATGGAAAAGGATAGACCAGATCTAAAAACTGAAGTTCTAAATTGGAGGAAGGCTAATATTGACGGTATAAGGCAAGAACTTTCAAAAGCTCATTGGGTGCAGATGTTTTTAGGTAAAGGGATGGCTGGAAAATAGGAAGCCTTCAAAAATGAGATAACAAGAGTCCAGAGACTATATTTCTGTTCGGGTGAAAGGAAAGGCTGTTAGGTGCAGGGAATGCTAGATGACTAGAGAAATTGAGGGTTTAGTTAAGAAAAAGAAGGAAGCATATGTCAGGTACAGACAGGAGAGATCGAGTGAATCCTTAGAAGAGTATAAAAGCAGTAGGAGTATACTTAAGAGGGAAATCAGGACGGCAAAAAGGTAACATGAGATAGTTTTGGTAAACAGAGTTAAGGAGAATGCAAAGGGTTTTTATAAATACATTAAGGATAAAAGGGTAACTAGGGAGAGAATAGAGCCTCTCAAAGATCAGCAAGGCGGCCTTTATGTGGAGCCGCAGGATATGGGGAAGATACTAAACAAGTACTTTGCATTAGTGTTTACTGTGGAGGAGCATATGGAAGATATAGAATGTAGGGAAATAGATGGTGACACCTTGCAAAATGTCCACATTACAGAGGAGGATGTGCTGGATGTCTTGAAATGGGTAAAGGAGGATAAATCCTCAGGACCTGATCGGGTATACACTAGAACTCTGTAGGAAGCTAGGGAAGTGATTGCTGGGCCCCTTGTTGAGCTATTTGTATCATTAATAGTCACAGATGAGGTGCCAGAAGACTGGAGGTTGGCTTACGTGGTTCCACTGTACAACCAGGGTGGGAAGGACAAGCCAGAGAACTAAAGATCAGTGAGCCTGACGTCGGTGGTGGGCAAGTTGTTGGAGGGAATGGATATACATGTATTTGGAAAGGCAAGGACTGATTAGGGATAGTCAACATGGCGTTGTGCATGGGAAATCATGCCTTTTGAGGAAGTAACAAAGAGGATTGATGAGGGCAGAGCGGTAGATGTGATCTATATTGACATCAGTAAGGCGTTCGACAAAGTTCCCAAGGGAGACTGGTTAGCGAGGTTAGATCTCACGGAATACAGGGAGAACTAGCCATTTGGACACAGAACTGGTTCAAAGGTAGAAGACAGAGGGTGGTGGTGGAGGGTTGTTTGTCAGACTGGAGGCCTGTGACCAGCCACAAGGATCGGTGCTGGGTCCTCTACTTTTTGTCATTTACATAAATGATTTGGATGCGAGCATAAAAGGTACAGTTAGTACATTTGCAGATGACACTAGAACTGGAGGTGTAGCAGACAGGTTACCTCAGAGTACAACGGGATCTTGATTAGATGGGCCAATAAGCTGAAGAGTGGCAGATGGTGTTTAATTCAGATAAGTGCGAGGTGCTGCATTTCGAGAAAGCAAATCTTAGCAGGTCTTATATACTTAATGGTAAGGTCCTAGGGAGTGTTGCTGAACAAAGAGACCTTGGAGTGCAGGTTCATGGCTCCTTGGAAGTAGAGGTGCAGGTAGATAGGATAGTGAAGGTGTTTGGTATGCTTTCTTTTATTGGTCAGAGTATTGAGAAAGGAGTTGGGAGGTCATGTTGTGGCTGTACAGGATGTTGCTAAGGCCATTTTTGGAATACTGTTTGCAATTCTGGTCTCCTTCCTATTGGAAGGATGTTGTGAAACTTGGAAGGATTCAGAAAAGATCTACAAGCATTTTGCCAGGGTTGAAGGATTTGAGCTATAGGGAGATGCTGAATAGGCTGGGGTTGTTTCTCGTGGACTGTCGAAGACTGAGGGGTGACCTCATAGAGGTTTATAAAATCTTGAAGGGCATGGATAGCATAAATAGACAAAGTCTTTTCGCTGGGGTGGGGGAGTCCAGAACTCGAGGGCATAGGTTTAGGGTGAGAGGGGAAATATATAAAGGGGACCCAAGGGGCAACATTTTCATGCAGAGAGATTTGTGTGGATGGAATAAGCTGCTAGAGGAAGTGGTAGAGGCTGGTACAATTACAACATTGAAATGGCATCTGGATGGGTCTATGAAGAGGAAGGGTTTAGAAGTGCTGGCAAATGGGACTAGATTAGGTTGGGATATCTGGATGGCATAGACAAGTTGGACCAAAGGGTGTATTTCCATGCTTTATATCTCTATGGCTCTATATATATTATAACACAAGTTTGATAGGCAAGGAACCCCTCTTCTGATTTAACATTTCTATGGTTTAAGTATCATACAATCCTCCTACTGATTATAATCAGGACCCAAAGATGGACAAATTTCTAAATGACAAAGAGTCACACTTGTTTAAAAGAAAAGTATCAAAGTCACTTACAGGATTTTCTATGTTAGAGCTATAATCTGACGACTGCAATTCATAAACACTTGACTTCCAGAGCCAGCACCAACTGTCTGAAAAAACCCAACTCTATGGTCTGAAATTTCCTAATGTTATGGTCTCCAACAGGTAACCTGATCAACTGGTTAAACGCAATGTCTCTGAATGCCAATCTTACCGCACACATGCATTCCCTCACTATGCATGGCTTTGACAGTTGATCTTCCACCTGTATGACTTCAGCTTCCTAGAAGCCACTCAGCTGGAGGAAAGTTCATTCTTAGACTTTGCTAGCTTGTTGAATCATGTTTTATAACACTGGTCCAGATGGATTGTTGCGAAGTAAAATATGTTTTGTCCTATCAACGCAAACAAATGAATAAGAAATATACTAGGTGCTGATGTGTGAAGCTGGCCATATTACAGTACTAGAAAACCAAGAGTCTATGAAGCCCTTCATGTCCATGTAGACTCTCTGCAAGAGCAGTTCAGCCAGTTCCACATGTTCTCTACAGACCTGTAGATATTTTCTTCAATTTATTTGTTCAGCTATTTATTCAATAGGCCCATGCAACACAAAGAAAAATTACAGGGAACGATACTGCACCTCACATCCAATATCCAACCAATGCAAGCCAACCAAGGGCACGAGAAATAATTGTGACTACTGAAGTGACCTTCCACGCCTTCACACTTGAAAGCTGCCACCAACATTCTGCATGTTCTAAAGGCACAGATCCAGATATCTACCTGTATAATGAATAATGTTAAAGTTACGTCATGAACAACAAGATGAAGCAATAATGATAAATGATTAACCTGGACTATGTAAATATCTACCAAAAATGTACAACCTCCACATGAATGAGAAACTGAATTTCTGTTCACAACTATATAAGATAGAAGCATTAACTCACATGTTACTAAAAATGGGAATTTGGAACAATGATGCATGGTAAATTCAAAGATAGTTGTCTTTATTTAACAGCATGCTTCAGAAAAAGAAATTGGACAAGCTGACGGCAGTTTTAGAAATTAAATGTTTTTTTTCTGAACCAGCAACAAAATGTAAGGCCTGCACTGAAGCATCAATTATGCTTCTGTCATATTCCAGCAAAAGACAAGAAATCATTTACAGATAGTGTAGTAATTAAAGAAGCAAGTAGGAGGTGTGACAGTCATTTTCCAATCCTCCCTGAATACCGATGCAGTGCCAGAAGACTGTTATTGTTACATCTTTGTTTAAAAAGAGAGCAAGGACAGACTGAATAATTACAAGCAAGTTCGTCTAACCTCAGTAGTGGGCAAACTATCGGAAGCAATTCTGAGAGACAGGATAAGTTTTAACTTTCAAAAGCACAGATTAGTCAAGAATAGTCAGAATGGATTTGTTAAAGAAATATCATGACTGACTATAACTTAATTGAATTTCTTGAGGAAGTAACAAGGAGGACGAATGAGAATACTGTAGTTAATGTGGCCTACATGGATTTTAATATGGCTTTTAATTAGATTCCACATGGCAAACAGATAAAAACAATCTGTGAAATCCAGGGGAATGTAGCAAACTGGATAAAAAAATTGAATCATTGGCAGGTGACAAAGGTTGATTGTTAATGGATGTTTTTTGCAACTTCAAGTCTGTTTTCAGTAGCGTTCCGCAGAGCTCGGTTCAAGATTCCATTTGCTTTGTGATATATGTTAACATTTTGAATGTAAATGCAAGGGCTAACATCAAGAGATTTGCAAATGTCACAAAAATGGGCCACATGGTGGATAATGAGGATGTTAGTTGTAGAATGCACGAAGATATCAATAGACTGGTCGTGTGGATAGATAAATGTCAAATGAAATTCAACCCCATAGAGTGTGAGTTGATGTATTTGTGAAGGTCAATCAATGAAAAGGAATATACAATTAATGGAAAAATGCTGAGAAATGTAGGGGAAGTGTGGTATCTTAAGAGTAATTGTCCAGATTCCTGAATGTAGCAGGACATTTCAATAAGATGGTTAAGAAGGCATAGAAATCCTTTCATTAGTTAAGGTACAGAACACAAAAGCAGGGAGATTATGCTGGAAATGCATAAATCATTAGTTAAGCCACAACTTGAGAAGTGTGTGCAGTTCTGCTCACCAATGCAGTCAAGACTCTAACTAAATCAATGATGATTTTATGAATGGCGCAGCAGGCTAAGATATCTAAGAGAAGAAGAATGTGGCACTTAGCACTAGTGGAGTGGAGAAGAGCATTGATCACCTTTCTATACTGCTCAGCATTCCTCCAAGCAGCTTTTACCTGGGCTGGTAAAATCAGACCGTAGTCTGTGTAATGGCCTCCACTGCTGGTTCAGAGAAAGAGGACATCCCATCCTTGTATCATCCTGTCCAGCAGAAACTCCAGGTACCTGCCTGCAAAATGGAGCAACAACTCCCTTTTTTGTCATGCCTGAGGCAAATGTTATGAACTAGACAGGTAGCACAAGACTGACAAGTGTCCGCCTGGGTGCACAATGGGCTTTTAAAGATGGCGCTGATGCAAACAATGTCATTGAATTCCAGAATGGTTCATATTTCCAATGCAAAGATGTGCAAGTTAGGTAGATTGGCCACAATAAATTGCCTGCAGTGACAGGGATTGCAGGTTTGGTCGATTAACCTTGGTTAATGATGGGCTAAGGAGATAGGATGGGATCTGGGTCTGGTGGGGTATGTTTTGGAGGGCCAGTGCAGATTCAATGGATTGAATGGTCTCTTTCCATTGTGTAGAGATTCCATGATATTCTATGATACTCTATGATACCCAATGAGTGGTGGGTTATTCCAGAAATGTTACATGGTAAAATGGGTTAGAAATGTGACATGCAAGTTGCCATAGGGGCATAGTAGGTAATTATTGAGAAGAACTTTGTAAGATTCAGTGAAAAAACCTCTCAGCCTCACAGTAGAAAAAAACCTGATGCAACTTGAACTTAGCCAAAAAACACAAGATTCAGCCCTTTGTGTTAGGGTGTTGCTTTCAATTATTGCCTCCTAAATTAGTTCGGGTGGGGCCGATCAGGGATAGCGGAGGGAACTTGTGTGTGGAGTCTGAGCAGATAAGGGAAGCCCAAAGTGAGTTTTTTGCTTCAGTTTTCAACAAGTAAAGGGAACTTGTTGTGAATGAAAACTTTGAGGAGCTGGGATACAGTCTTGACCAGATCAAGATTGATGAAGTTGATGTGCTGGAAATTTTGGAAAATATTAAGATTAATCAGTCCCCAGGGCCAGACCAGATTTATCCTAGGCTGCTTCGGGAAGCAAGAAAGAAGGCTGCTAAGCTGCTGGCGAGGATATTTGCCTCCTCGCTCTCCACGGGAGTCGTACCAGAGGATTGGAAGGAAGCGTACGTTGTTCCTCTTTTCAAGAAGGGCAATAGAGAATTCCCTGGCAATTACAGACCAGTCACTTTTACGTCTGTGGTCAGCAAAGTTTTGGAAAGAATTTTGAGGGATAGGATTTATGACTATTTAGCAAAGCATAGTGTGATTAAAGGCAGTCAGCATGGCTTTCTGAGGGGCAGGTCATGCCTCACAAATCTTATTGAGTTCTTTGAGGAGGTGACAAGACAGGTCGACGAAGGTCGAGCAGTGGATGTGGTGTATATGGACTTCAGCAAGGCATTTGATAAGGTTCCCCATGGTAGGCTCATTCATAAAGTCAGGAAGTATGGGATATAGGGAGATTTGGCTATCTGGATTCAGAATTGGCTGGCTGACAGAAGGCAGAGAGTAATTATAGATGGAAAGTATTCTGCCTGGAGGTCAGTGTTGAGTGGGGCCCCTCTGGGCTCTGTTCTTTGGGCCTCTGCGCTTTGTAGTTTTTATAAATGACTTTGATGAGGAGGCTCAGGGGCAGGTTAGTAAATTTGCAGATGACACAAAGGTTGGAGGTGTCGTCGATAGTATACAGGGCTACTACAGGCTGCAGCGCAACATAGACAGGATGCAGACCTGGGCTGAGAAATGACAGATGGAGTTCAACCTGGATAAATGCGAAGTGATGCATTTTGGAAGGTCGATCTCGAATGCTGAATATAGGACTAAAGAAAGGATTCTTGGCAGTGTGGAGGAACAGAGGGATCTGGGTGTGCAAGTACATAGATCCCTCAAAGTTGCCACCCAAGTGGATAGTGTTGTTAAGAAAGCATATGGTGTTTTGACTTTCATTAACGGGGGATCAAGTTTAAGAACTGCGAGGTTTTGCTACAGCTCTGCAAGTCCCTGGTGAGACCGCACTTGGAATATTGTGTCCAGTTCTGGTCACCCTACTATAGGAAAAATACAGAGGCTTTGGAGACGGTGCTAGGAAGGTTTACCAGGATGCTGCCTGGACTGGAGGACTTGCCTTATGAAGAAAGGTTGAATAAGCTTGGACTTTACTCTCTGCAGAGAAGGAAGAAGAGAGGAGACCTGATCGAGGTATACAAGATAATGAGTGGAATAGATAGAGTCAATAGCCAGAGACTTTTCCCCAGGGCAGGACTGACTGGTACGAGGAGTCATGTTTGAAGATATCAGGAGGAAGGTATAAAGGAGACATCAGAGGTAGGTTCTTTATGCAGAGTTGTGAATGCATGGAATGTATTGCCAGCTGTGGTGGTGGAAGCAAAGTCACTGGAGTCAGTTAAGCAACTGCTGGACATGTACATGGAGTTGAGGGGTGTGTAGGTTAAGTTACGATATTTTACATTAGGATTAACCTCGGCACAACATCGTGGGCCAAAGGGCCTGTTCTGTGCTATACCTTTCTATGTTCAATGTTCTTTCCATCTGCCTAACAAACCTAAATGCTGCATTACAAAATGGTTATCAACTGTTTTTAAAAATGCCTGGAAAGTAATTAAACTTCTCAACTACTGCAACATTCACCACCAAGGAATAATTGAAGAACGCAGTAAACTTTTTTTTCATTTTCTGGAATTATCACAAGCTTCCCTTGCTGTATTACATTAACTGCAAATAATGAATAGAAGTCTGCAAAGTTCTACAAATCCAACATTTTGGGACTTTTACCCCTTATTGTTCATGTGACTTTTCCTTTAAGAAGCACTGTACAACAAAAATAAAATACGCATCCTGTTAGTGGTTATACATTTAATTTGTGGGATCCCACTTACCAGTAGATCTTTTCAGTGAGCCAGTTGGATGAAGAACACTTGCTACTTCTAATCTCATACAACTATTGGTCATAGAGTCATACACCACAGAAACCGACCCTTCGATCCAACCAGTCATTGACAAACATAATCCCAAACTAAACTAGTTCCATCTGCCTACTTCTGGCCCATATCCCTCCAAACCTTTCCTATTCACGTACTTATCTAAGTGCCTTTTATATGTTGCAACTGTGACCGCACCCACCAATTTCTCAGGAAGTTCATTCCACATGTGAACCACCCTCTGTGCGAAAAATTTGTCTCTTATGTTTTTTTTTAATCTCTCTCCTCTCACCTTAAAAAATGTCCCCGGTTTTGAAATTTTCCATCCTAGGAAAAAAAACACATACCATTAACCCTAGGTATCCCCTCATGATTTTATAAACCTCTGTAAAGACACCTTTCAATCTCCTATGCTCCAGTGAAAAAAGACGCAGCAATACACAGCCTTTCTTTATAACTCAACTTTACATACCAAGAAATATCCTGGTAAATCTCTTCTTAAATCCTCTCTGGCTTAATATAACAAGGTGACCAGAACTGGACAGAATACTCCAGAAGAGGTCTCACCAATGTCCTATGCAACCTCAACATGACTTCCCAACTCCTATACTCAAAAGACTGAGCAATGCAGGCAAGCTTGCTAAACACCATTTTAACCACCCTGTCTATATGTGACACAAACTTCAAAGAAGTGTGTACCTGAACTCCTAGATCCCTCTGTTCTACAGAACTACCCCTTAAAGATTCAGAAAAAACTATTTAACTCAAAATTCACTCAATTGAAATTTTTGAATGATTTTCATGAACTCCATCTGAACACTTAGCTGTTGATCCCCAAAGGCTTTTTTTCCATCTCATTGCTCTCCTCAACAACAAAAGTACAAACAGCATATTAATACCAATTCTTAAAAGAGCTCACAATATTATTACTCACTCATGGGATATGGGCATCACTAACGCTAGCACTTACTGCCCATCCCTAATTGCTCTTGAACTGAGTATTTGCTCAGCCATTTTAGAGTGCAGCTAAGAGTCAACCACATTGCTGTGGGTCTGGAGGTACATGTAGGCCAAAATAGGTAAGAACCACAGATTTCTTTCCCTAAACAACATTAGTGAACTGTAGTGATTTAATCGACAATGGTTACATTGTCACCATTAGACTAAATTAAACTAAGCTAATGCCAATTCTGAAATGTTAACTCTATTTTACACTTTCCTCATTGATGCTGCAGAATCTGTTGAGTATTTCTTTCACGTCCTGTTTTATTTCAGATTTCCAGCATTTGCAACATTTTGACTTTATATTATTCTTTAATAAACCGCCTTTTGTTTCTCCAGGACTACTTAGGAGGATTTCTATTTGCCTATTTTGCTTTGTTTACCTGCATTGCTTCCTCTCTCTCTTCTCATGTTTGATAACCTATTTGCATAAACCTGCTTTCACAGCCATATGTTTTTTACATGTTGGTTAAGCCAGCATTTGTCACCCATAGCAAATTGTCAGAATTAAGTGGCTTACTAGGGCCATTTTAGGGAGCAATTAAGAGTCAGAGTCAAACACATTATTGTGGCTCTTATCTCAAAGCTGTCCACAGTTTGATCTCATCCATTGTATCATCTGGTATTTTAACAAAAACCTTTCTCGTCTTCCTTTCAGAGGAAATCAGGGATTGAAAATGTTAATTTTGCTACCAGATTGTATGAATATTCCAACAATATCCTAATGTATCATGTTTTTTATTTGCAATAGTGTTCCTTAATACCGAATCATCTTCCTTCTCTAAACATCTGTTGCAGATTTCAACCAATCCATGGTTGGAGAGGGAAATTTTGACATTTGTGAATTTCATATCAGTGCTCTTCAGTTGATCTGGTTAGACACGAGTTTATTTTAACTTCAGCACTTATTTTAACTTAACCTTTCACACTTTCTCTAGATTGCATTATGTATTGTATTACTTCTGGTAAAATAGGTTCAATCATTTTGATTTCATTTACAAAGAAAATTTGTGCTTGTGCTAATAAGCTGTGCAATGTCAATGTAATTTGTTAAGAATGTCAATTTATCTTATTCCGGGCATAACATAAGAATCAGCTTGTTTCTATGTTATGATCAAGGGTTGTCCAAGATTGTTGTTTTGATATCTGCTAAGATAACCATTTCATTTATGCCCTTCCATTTTCACTGAATATTATTTTTTATGTCTCAACTCACTGTTTTAGTTTAATTTTGCTCAAGGTATTCTTGAATGAGCTGCTTTATGTATAACCCTCCTTACAATTTTGCTACTATGCTATCTTAAATGAAAACACCTGATTAAATTCAAACATGGGGTTTAGCCTAACATTATTAATCTATTAAAATTGTTTTCTATATGCTGATTTAATTGTTAAATTTCATTTTAATATTTTTCATTACGTAATTTTATTTGAAACTGGTTTGGATATGACATTTGTCCCTGAAGTTTTAATGGCTTTGCCCCTGTAAAGGAAACAACTTGCGATACGTTTTTTTAAAATCATTCAGGGAACATTGATGTCACTGGCTTGGTCAGCACTTATTGCCTGCCTCTAGTCACCCAAGTTTGAAATTGGCACAAACCTTATAGTCCATTTAAATTGTTCCAACAGGTCTAAAATTGTTCTGATAATATCCTTTGATTTCCATACCATAAGACAGAGTATTGGAAGTATGGCGTTTAGCCTATCAAGTCTGCTCCACCACTCAATGGATCATAGATGATCTAATAATCCTGAACTTGACTTTCCTGCTTTTTCTCATAACTCTGAAATCCCTTACCAGTTGAAATTCAGTATATCTCAGCCAGTCTGCATGAAAGAATTCCACAGATTTGCCATTGTAGTGTTTGGAACAAAGTCAGCCAGGTGAATGTTATAGAATACAAGTTCCCTGATTGGGGGTGTTAATCTGGTTGAAACAGGGAGCCCGAGCTAACAGATACAATCAGGGGTGTCAGGAGTTCTGTTCACTCCAAGAACTCTGAGCTAGCTGGGTCAGTGTCATGTACTGTGCACCAGTAAATAAAGGTCGACCTGGTGCTGGGATACCAGCCTTCTTGGAGTTATTTCAGTGGTGACGAGAGAAAAACATGCCCATGAAGAGATTCACTCACAGTCATCTTTGAGTTGGGGAAAGCACTTCTGGCATTATGCACTATTTGGGAAGCTTGACTTGTTCGATCCTGCTGGTGAAGACTGGGCTCTGTATGTGGAAAGAATGCGTTATTTTTTTTCCAGGCAAATGACATTAAGGCAGATGAAAAGCAACAAGTAATTCTCCTGACAGACTGGGGATCTGCTGCCTTCTCAGTTATGAGAAGCCTAACTTCTCCTGAGGTATCAGATAATAAAACCTTTCAACAGTTAACAAATTTAGCTAAGGAATATTACAACCCTCCTCTAACTCTGAGATACTATCGGTTTTACTTGGCAGTTCGAGAACCAAGGGAGTCTGTATCGGGATTTTTGGTGAGGTTTAGACAATTGGCAGGAGCCTGTGATTTGGGATTAACTCTAAGTGAGATCCTGAGAGACCATTTGGTATGTGGGATTAATGATGTGAACATGCAAAAGTGCCTACCAGCTGAAGCCCAAAAGGACTTCAAACAGGCACTACTGCGGACTTTGGCATAAGAAAATGAAGCAAGCGGAGTTTATGAAATACAGGGTATTCCAACAGAAGTGGACACGCTCGCCTGGTCGACTGAGCTTGAGGAACACCACTTGAGTGAAGGCAATTGCATAGCCTTACTCAGGACATATCCTGAACAGAGGGATTCTAGGTTAGTCCACAGCAAAGCCCTAAAACAAAGCCAAGCCTTGGCCAAATGGTTAAACTTTGAGGATCCAGACTGACAGGCTATTGTAGTTGTTGCTGGTATCTGGATTAGAGACAGCAAAAGAATCCCACTCGGCCTGAATTAAATAAGAGAAGTCACAGGTCGGTATCAGGATAGTACACACCCTGGAAAGTCCACCTACAGCTGGTTTGGAACAGTGAATTGCTTAGTGACATGCAAATCAAAACCAAACATCTGTTTAACCAGTCACCCAGTTCGAATTGAGGTCGATACCGGTGCAGGTACATCAGTGATTACGGAACCAGTTTTTACCAAACTTTGCTCTGGAAGTTTGTGTAAGACCTCATTCAGGCTGAGAAGCTATACCAGGGAACTCTTACAGATTAAGGGTACAACTGTGGTTCGGTCTCATATGAAAAGCAGTTACTTTAGTTACAGCGGATTGTCGTAAAAGATTCGGGCTCAAGCTTGATGGGGTGAAATTAGCTGAGGAAGATTCAACTTGATTGGCTCAACGTTTTTCAATTAGAAAATGGCTGTCTGAGTGAAGTGAGAATTAAATACCCAAAGTTTTTCAGGATGATCTAGCAACTATCAGATGGACCAAGGCTACTTTGCATGTTGACCAGGAAGCAATGATTCCATGATTCTACAAGACCCTCCCAGTGCCATGTGCAAAAGTAGAGGCAGAAATCAGAAGGCCGGTCAGCAAAAGAATCATTAAACCAGTCCAGTTTGTGGAATGGGCAGCACCGGTCATTCTGATTGTGAAGCCTGACAGATCAGTTTGTCTATGTGGCGATTTCAAATAAAGAAAAACAGCTTTTCATAGCTGGATAAACTCGCAAACCCTAGCATAGAGGATTTATATGCAAAACCAACTGGGGCAGGGAAGGAAGCTGTCCCTCACAAAGTGGTCATGAGCCATGCATACTTGCAATTGTGATTAGATAAGGATTCCCAGAAGTACTGTCACTTTAAAAAGATTATTTTGTCCTTTTTTTCAAGAGAGCTCATAAAGGCAGAGGTCCCCAAGTGTCTAGTTTCACAATGGCAAGGGAGTGGCCAGTTCTCCCGGTTCAGGTTTTATCGAGTTTGGTTTAGCTGTGGCAGTCACACGATGCTGAAGTCCAGAAAAAATTTCCAAGTTTCAGCAGATGATTTCTGACTGCTTTTCTCTCTGAATCCTCTTTTGGAAGTTGTACCCTCCTGCCTCTAAGAATCTGTGTTTCAATTTACCTTTTTGCCAAAGGGTTGTTTATGGATGTTACTAGATTGGAATAGCTTTGTAGTTAAGTTGCTATATCGATTTGGTTAAGTTTTCCAATAGTTAATATTTTCTAAATTCTATTTTCTTTTGTTCATCTTTCGACCATAGTGTTCAAATAAATTCTGTTTTGGTTAAAACTGACTGGTTTGACCAACTGCATCACACTTGGAAAATCCACTTCAAATCTGCCTTTAAAATAAGAAAAAGTTAGGGTCTAGGCTATTTAAAATATTTTGAAGAGGCTGGCCTGGTCCATAACAGAAGTATATATAATTGATTCCCCTAAGGTTTGTACCAATATACAAGACTATCTTTTGGGGTATCATCAGGTTGTGCCATTTTTCAGCAGACGATGGAGACCATTTTACAAGGTCTACCCCAGGTCGTCATTTATCTGGATGACATGCTAATAACCCAGAAGACTAATGAAGAGCATTTAAAGAATTCGGATGTAGTGCTTAAAAGCTTCTCCAAAATGGGTGTATGACACAAGAGGAAAAAACATGCGTTCAAAGCAAACCAAGTAGCCTACTCGGCTCGAGTCGATAACACCAGGTTACACCCCTTCGAAGATAAAGTGAGGGCGACCAAAGATATCCCAACTCCTATGTCTGTTTCGAGCCCACATCTTTCCTTCAGTTTGAGAATTATTGCAGGAAATTCATATGTAACCCAGCATCCATCCTGGTGCTTGTACACCTGCTATTGAGAAGGTGTCAGCCTTGGAAGTGTAGCTTTTAGGAAAGTGAAGCACCAGCTATTGTTATCTAAGATGTTAGCACACTACCATCCCAAGTGAGATGTGGTGCTGACATGCAATGCCTCCCCATATGATATTGGGGTAGTGTCAGCTCACTGGTGACCCAGAGAAGATCACCCGATAGTGAACTGATCTGTCAAACATAGCAACGAGGAGAACAAGTGGCAGCACGGTGGCACAGTGGTTAGCACTGCTGCCTCACAGCGCCAGAGACCCAGGTTCAATTCCCGCCTCAGGCGACTCTCTGTGTGGAGTTTGCACATTCTCCCCGTGTCTGCGTGGGTTTCCTCCGGGTGCTCCGGTTTCCTCCCACAATCCAAAAATGTGCAGGTTAGGTGAATTGACCATGCTAAATTGCCCGTAGTGTTAGGTGAAGGGGTAAATGTAGGAGAATGGGTCTGGGTGGGTTACGCTTCGGCGGGTCGGTGTGGACTTGTTGGGCCGAAGGGCCTGTTTCCACACTGTAAGTAATCTAATCTAAAGTAGACCATTAAGCCTTTTAAGCCTGCTCCACCATTTAATACATTCATGGCTGATTCGCTATTTCAAATATATTCTCACTTTCTCCCCAAATCTCTAGATGCCTTTGAAATCTATCAAAAAATCTTTTCTTGAATCTATTCAGTGATTTGACCTCCAGACTCTTCTGTGGTAGAGAATTCCATAGGTTGACTACTCTTTTGATTGAAGAAATCTTTCCTCATCTCAGTCCTAAATGGTCTACACCATTTCCAAAGATCTTAGTCCTTGACTCTCCAACAGAGAATACTTCCTTCCTGCATCTAGTCAATACAGCCCTGTTAGAATTTTATATGCTTCAATCAAATTCCCTCTAAGCCTTCCAAATTCTAGAGAATGCATGGTTAATCGAACTAATCGCTCCTCATCGGATAGTCTTACCAACTTCAATATCAGCCTAGTGAAACATTCCTGGCCTTCTTAAATGGCAGGTTTATCCTTTCTTAGGTAGCAAGATGAAAATTGCATACAATACTCTAGGTATGGTCTCACTAAGTCCCAGTAATAACCACAGTAAGACACCTCTACTTCTGAATAATCTTGCAACAAAGACCAATATACATTTGCCTCTCTAATTGCTTGCTGCAACTGCCTGTCTACTTTCATTTTCTGCTGTACAGATCCCTTTATACATCCATATTTTTAAATATGTCAACATTTAAATAAGACACTTGTTTTTCACATTTAGTATCTGTGACGTGTTTGCCCACTCAACCTATCTAAATAAGCTTGAAGCCTCCTTGTATCCTCTTCACAAATAAGTGCAGGTTTACGCCATGAGTCTACTGGAAGATGTTGTGTTTGGTTCCCTCATTTATTGTTTTATATATGAATACCTGGGGCCAAAGTACTAGCCCTTGAGGGACCCTACTCATTGCTACTTGCCACTCAGAAAAAGACCCATTAGTTCCCACTCTCCATTTCCTGTCTGTCAACCATTCTTGATCCATGCCAATATATTACTCCCTATCCCACAACCCTGGATTTCCTTGCTGCTGAAATGTCTATTTATATATAGATTGGGCAAACCAAATTAGGAGAATCGACGTTTCGGGCATAAACCCTTCTTCAGGCTCGTGCCCGAAACGTCGATTCTCCTGCTTCTTGGATGCTGTCTGACCTGCTGTGCTTTTCCAGCAACACATTTTCAGCTCTGATTTCCAGCAACTGCAGTCCTCACTTTCTCCCAAACCAAATTAGCAATGGTATGGTGGAGAAGGATTGCTTTAACTTTGCCCACTAACCTATTCTAAGATATCTTATCAAAAGCCTTCTGAAAATCCAAATACACTACATCAACTGGTTCTACATCCTTCAAAACACCTCAGTGGATTTGTCAAGCTTGGTTTTCCATTCATAAACCCATGCTGGCCTTCTCCAAACCCACGTGTGCCTTTCAAACATTCTACTATCACATCTTTATATAGTAAACTTGAGCATTTTTCCGACTACTGATGTTAGGCTAACTGGTCATTAATTCTGACTTTTTTCTCTTCCTCCCTTTTGAAGCAGTGGAGCTACAGTCACCACTCTCTTTGGGTAGAGAAGACAATCTATAGGAACTGCTCCAGAGTCTAAAACATTTTGGAAGAGAATCATCAATGCATCTAATATTTCCTGGGCCACTTTCTTTAGGACTCCAAGATGTAGATTATCAGGCCCTTTTTTGGGGGGAGGCGGCAGTTCACTTAGCTGGCTAGACTGTTGGTTTGCGATACAGAGTGATGCCAACAGCATGGATCCAAATCCCACACTGGCAGAGGCTATCATGAAGAACTTCCTTCTCAACCTCTCCCCTCGCCTGAGGCGAGGTGACAGTCAGGTTAAAGTCATCTCTCACGAAATAGAGCACAGCCTTATGGTCCATTAGAACGATGGTGACTTTTCTTTGCTATCAGCCCCTGGTGATTTGTCAGTCTTGAACTCAATTAAATTTCCCTAGCACCATTTTATTACTAATATGGATTTCCTTCAATTCTGCCCTCTCACAAGACCCTTGGTTCCCTAACATTTCTGGGAGGTTATTTGTGCCCTTTTGTTGTAAAAACAGAGCCAAGATATGTTCTTCTGGGAATTTGCACCATTTGCAAATTCTGAGACACTGAAGCAGTCCATGATGCAGAATCTTTGTGGATAGAATGGAGGAACCACAAAGGTAAAAAAAATCAAAGTTGGAGCTATGTATCTGCCTCCAAACAGGAATCATGAGCTGGGGCACAAAATGGACCAGGAGACAGAAAAGGTCTGTCAGAAAGACAAAGTTACAATGATCAGGGGGATTTCGATATGCAGGTGGACTGAGAAAATCAGGTTGGTAGTGGACTGAAAGAAAAGGAATTTGTGCAATGTCTACGAGATTACTTTTTTGGTGCAGCTTGTGGTGGAGCCTACTAGGGAATAGGTAATACTGGATTTAGTGCTGTGAAATGAGGCAGACTTGATAAGGGCGCATAAGGTGAAGGAATCCTTAGGAGGCAGTGATCATAATATGATTGAATTTACTCTGTAATTGAAAGAGAGAAGATAGAATCAGAGGTAATGGTATTACAGCTGAACAAAGGCATGAAGGAGGAGCTGAGTAGAATTGACTGGGAGAGGACCCTAGCAGGTAAGACAGTGGAACAGCAATGGCAGGAGTTTCTGGGAGTAATTCAGGATACACAGCAGAGATTTATCCCAAGAGAAAAAAGAAACATGGTACAGGGAGGATGAGGCAACCATGGCTGATTAGGGAAGTCAGGGATAGCATAAAAGCAAAAGAGAAAGCATTTAATGTGGCAAAGTGCAGTGGGAAACCAGAAGTTTGGGAAGCTTACAAAGACCAATCGAGGGCAACAAAAAAAGAAATAAGGAGGGAGAAGATTAAATATGAGGGTAAGCTAGCCAGAAATATAAAGGGAAACTACAAGCGTTTCTTCAGATAGGGCAAAAGAGAGGCAAAAGTGGACATCAGGCCGCTGGAAAAATTGCACTGGAGAGATAGTTGTGGGGAACAAAGAAATGGCTGAGGAACTGAATAATTACTTCATGTCACTCTTCATGGTGGAAGACATGAGTAATATCCCAAAAATTCAAGACAGCAAGAGGGCAGAGCTGAGCATGGTGGCCATCACCAAGGAGAAGTTGCTAGAAAAACTGAAGGGCCTGAAGATGGATAAATCACCTGGACTAGATGGACTACACACCAGAGTTCCAAGTGAGATAGCTGAAAAGATAGTGGAGGCCTTAGTGGTGATTTTTCAGAAATTGCTAGCATGAAGGAGGGTCTCAGAGTACTGGAAAATTGCTAATGTGACACTCCTGTTTAAAAAGGGAGTAAGGAAAAAGACGGAAAATTACAGAATAAGTAGTTTAACCTCAGTTGTGCGTAAGATCCTGGAATCCATTGTGAAGGACAGGATTTCTGAATTCTTGGAGGTATTTGGTAAGATAGGGCAAAGTCAGCATGATTTCATCAAGGGGAGGTCATGTCTGACACATCTGCTAGAATTCTTTGAGGAAGTAACAAGCAGATTAGACCAAGAAAAACCAATGGATGTTATCTATCTGGACATCAAGAAGGCCTTTGGTGTTGAGGCAAGGTGCTAGCATGGATAGAAGCTTGGCTGTCGGGCAGAAAGCGAAGAGTGGGGATAAAGGGCTCCTTCTCATGATGGCAGCTGGTGACCAGTGATGTTCCACCAGGCTCAGTGTTGGGACAACTTTTCACCTTATACAATAATGATATAGATGAAGGAACTGAGGGCATTCTGGCTAAATTTGCAGATGATACAAAGATAGGTAGAGGGACAGGGAGTGTTGAGGAGGTGGGGAGGCAGCAGAAGGATTTGGACAGGTTAGGAGAGTGGGCAAAGAAGTGGCAGATGAAACACAGCATGGGCAAGTGTAAGGTCATGCATTTTGGTAGGAAGAATAGAGGCATGGACTACTTTTGAAATGGGGAGATTATTCAGAAGTCTGAAGTGCAAAGAGACTTAGGAATTCTAGTCCAGGATTCTCTTAAGGTAAACTTTCAGGTTGAGTCAGTAGTTAAAAAGGCAAATGCAATGATGGCATTTATTTTGAAAGTAGGGATGTACAAGTACAAGTAGGGATGTACCTCTGAGGCTCTCTAAGGCTCTGGTCAGACCACATTTGGAGTATTGTGTGCAGTTTTGCACCCCATATCTCAGGAAGGATGTACTGGCCCTGGAGCGTGTTCAGAGGAGATTCACAAGACTGATCCCAAGAATGAAAAACTTAACATATGAGGAACGTTTGAGGACTCTGGATTTATAGGATGGAGCTTAGAAGGATGAGGTGGGGATCTAATTGAAACATACAGAATACTGAATGTCCTAGACAGAGTAAATGTTGGAAAGATGTTTCCATTGGTAGGAGAGACTAGGACTCAAGAGCATTGCCTGAGGGTAAAGGGAAGACCTTTTAGAAGACAGATAAGGAAAACCTTCTTAAGCCAGAGAGTAGTGAATCTATGGAATCCGTTGCCACAGAAGGCTGTGGAGGCCAAGTCATAGAATACATATAAGACTGAGATAGATAGGTTCCTGAGTATCAAGGGGATCAAGGTTTATGGGGAGAAAGCAGAAGAATGGGGTTGTGAAACATATCAGCCATGATTGAATGGTGGAGCAGACTCAATGGGCTGAACAGCCTAATTTCTGCTCCTATGTCTTATGGTCTTATGATCTTAATAAAGATGGTCTCTAAATTGAACTTGTAAAAATTGACTTATCTTTGGGTCCTAGACAAGAATTTCTCTATTCTTTCCTAAATTTGTCCAAGACATTTTTTTTCTTGGTTGTTTCTAGAACATACGATTTCTAGAACATACACTGCCTTCCATACATTACAAAGGACAATATTTGAGAACACACTGAGCAAGGACAACTGAAATGTTGTAGGTGAACTCAAAGCATTGTAAGCGACTCTGTGTGACAACACCCCAGCACCGACACTGCCCATTAGGCCCCTAATCTTTTTAATCTAACCGACTTGTTCGCAGCATATTCACTGCATGCAAATGTATTACATATAGGATTGTGCCATAATGATGTCCCACAGGCAATAAACAAATGCTTGAGTTAAGATCTCAATTTGAACCTGATGTCTGGAAAACAAAATTTCAGCTACATTGCCCAACACATTTCTTGGTCTTTGCAGACCACACAAAATTCTCCTCACTTTGTATTTCTCATTTCTGAGCGAAACTAAGAAAAATGCTTTAACCAATTGTCAAATAAATCAAAATTCTTAAAAGGATAGACAGTGTAAACGCAGATATGGAATAGGATCCACATCCCAGGGATATATTCTTAAAATAAAAGACAAGTCATTTAGGATTGAGATAAGGAGGAACCTCTTCACTCAGAGGGCAGTGAATCTGCGGATTCTCAACTGCACAGGGCTGTGGAAGTTTTATCATTAAGTAAGTTCAACTTAGAAATTGATAGATCTCTAGTTACTCATGATATCAAAGGATATGGGAATTGCATGGGATAATCAATCATGATTTAAAATATCAGAGCCATAATCTGTAAAATTTCGAGAGGCAAAGAACTATCCCAGATTTCACTAAAGTAAAAATTAACCATTTTATTCTTTAAGTCCAACAGAGAACATTAAAATCACAACTATTTACAACTCCTTTCTTTTAGATCTATCTTTTACCTTCCACTCTACAATACTGGTCCAATAAATTCCCTCTTAAATTTACGGCAAATCAATTTCAAACCCAGTTGTCATCTTCGGATATCGAATGTTCTCTGTAGATCTCTCTAGATCAGCTTCGGTCTTCTGCTGCACAAATTTCTTAAGGACAGGTACCTTTCAGAGAGCTATTCTGCTGGCAGTCTTAATGCTTGCTCGGCAGCTCTTGGCAGTTTTTCCCCTAACTGTTCAAAATATCCAATTTTATACACTGAAACATCGGATCATGTCATTCCAAACAGTAAAATTCAAATTCGATTGGATTTAGGTATCTGGGGGATAATTTAAACTGATTGATTGAATTTGAATTTGTTTTTGTTCCATGGTAATGCAACTCTAGCCATTTGTTTCAACCAAATGTTACATTTTTAAATTAGTCAGCACACTTTTTGTCATTTACATAAATGATTTGGATGCGAGCATTAGAGGTAGAGTTAGTAAGTTTGCAGATGACACCAAAATTGGAGGTGTAGTGGACAGCGAAAAAGGTAACCTCAGATTACAACAGGATCTTGACTAGATGGGCCAATGGGCTGAGAAGTGACAGATGAAGAGTTTAATTCAGATAAATGCGAGGTGCTGCATTTTGGGAAAACAAATTTTTGCAGGACTTATACACATAATGGCAAGGTCCTGGGAATGTTGCTGGACAAAATGAGGGGTCATGTTGCGGTTGTACAGGACATTGGTTAGGCAACTGTTGGAATATTGTGTGCAATTCTGGTCTCCTTCCTATCGGAAAGATGTTGTGAAACTTGAAAGGGTTCAGAAAAGATTTACAAGGATGTTGCCAGGGTTGGAGGATTTGAGCTATAGGAAGAGGCTGAACAGGCTGGGGCTGTTTTCCCTGGAGTGTTGTAGGCTGAGAGGTGAAACCTTACAGAGGTTTACAAACTTTAAGAGGCATTTGGATGGGTATATGAATAGGAAGGGTTTGGAGGGATATGGGCCGAGTGCTGGCAGGTGGGACTAGATTGGGTTGGGATATCTGGTAGGCATGGACGGGTTGGACTGAAGGGTCTGTTTCCATGCTGTACATCTCTATGACTCTATGAATCTGTGCTTTCAGTCAGTCTTTACCAGCTTCCTCTCTCTCTTAAAGGTACAGTACACCTATACCTTCATAACACCTTCCCCCCCCCAAGAAAAAAAATCATTATAATAAAAAGATGACTTAATATTTTTTCTATTCCTTAACCACATTACCATGACATAAATATAACGTTTAATCTAAGTTCATCTTAACTTCTTCCTATATATAAATAACATATCGGAAGAAGTTAAGATGAACTTAGATTAAACTTATATGTATGTCATGGTAATGTGGTTAAGGAATAGAAAAAAATATGAAGCCATCTTTTCATTATAATGGTTCATTTTTTTCTTAAGTGGGGGAGGAGTACATTGGATAGATATCAGTCTCATCTAAACTTAATCAGTTAAATCCGCGATAATGTATCTGCGATTACATTCTTATGACCCACAACATGTATGATTTGTAAATTAAAATTCTGTAACATAAGACTCCAATGAAATAGTTTCATATTCCTGCCTTTAAAGCGTTCGAAGAATGTAAGAGGATTGTGATCCATGTACACAACTGGCTACGACACACTGTTCATGAAATACACATTGAAATGTTGTAAGGCTAGTACCAAACTCAATAGTTCTTTTTTGATCTTGAAGTATTTCCTTTGGTGGATGTTGAGCTTCTTTGAAAAGTAACCAACTGGCTGTTCAATCTCATCATACAGCTCCAACTCCTATGTCATTAGCATCGATGGCAACTTTGAAGCATTTCAAAAAGTTTGGGGTAGCTAAAACTGGTGCGGTGGTTAATATTGCTTTTAAATGGTCAAATGCCTCCTGGCATTGTTCTATTCACTGAAACGTTGTGTTTTTCTTCAGCAAAGCGGATAAAGGTGCCACTATACTGCTGAGGTTTGGAACAAACTTTCGATAGAATCCACTTAGTCCCAAAAATCAAAGCACCTTTTTCCTCAAGGTTGGTTGTGGAAATTCCTTGATGGCCTTCATCTTTGCATTCAATGGGGTCAACCTTCCATGATCAATGTCCAAAGAATGTCACTCCTGCTTTCGCGAATTCAGATTTGTTTAAGTTTATTACCAATTTCGCTTCTCATAATCATTCAAAGAGCTCTGCCTACTGTACCATTTGATCTTTCCAGGACTTACTAAAGAACACTACATTGTCCAAATTGACTGCAAAGAAGATAGAACATTACAGTGCAGTACAGGTCCTTCAGCTAGCACAAGGGGACTTAGCTTTAAATTGAGGGGTGATAGATACAGGACAGATGTCAGAGGCAGTTTCTTTTCTCAGAGATTAGTAGGGGCACGAAACACACTGCCTGCAACTGTGGAAGACTCGCCAACTTTAAGAGCATTTAAATGGTCATTGGGTAAATATATGGATGAAAATGGAATAGTGTAGGATAGATAGATAGGCTTCAGATTGGTTCCACAGGTCATCGCAACATCACAGTCCGAAGGGCCTGTACTGTGCTGTAATGTTCTATGTTCCATAACAACACCCTAGCTTCATTTTAACTGCTCCTGAAATTAGCATCCTTTAACCTTGAGCTCTACATTTTTAATATGCTTCTAACACAACTTGTAGGATCATCATACTAATTACAGACACAATATCCATCCGTGCTGTGCAAGTCTACAGAGCTAGTTAATTAGACAGGATATATGAATAATTTAGGCTGAAACCTTAACGCACTCATAATAAATGTCCGAAATGCGGTCAACATGAATCAGCACATATTTGCTTAGTTAGTGGGACACTCACGCATGAGAAAAAAAAAATTAGGCACTATATTCCAGAGGAGACAGTGTCATGAAAATGCAAACAAGTTTTCAAAAAACCTTGAAAGGTGCAAAAAGATGACTAATTATATGTAACTGAACTGTGTTCACCTGGCAAACATTTGCTCACTATCAAATGAAACAAACACTATATTCCTAACCTTTGTTTTAGTAAATAATGATAGAACCTTTCTATTAAAATACGCACATAATACACAACATTTAGCACAGGTATTTCAAGAATAACATGCAAGGTTACAATTTATGATTAAATTAAGGGCAGTTATGATGCTATTTTTCCTGCTATAGTTTGGTTTCAGCACTCAAGCCCTAGATTGAATATTTTATTAATATCTCTAATTAGTTCCCAATCATGCTTTCTCAAATCAGTTGTCATTTCATCCATTCCAAACACAAATTCAAAATTGAAGTCTGAATACAGAGCACATCCATAGGCATTATCTTAGTTATAGAACACAATCTGATTCAATGAAGTTATGAATACTCCAAGACAAAGTTCAAGTAAATTGCATTTACTGCTGACAATGTTTATGAAAACAGACTTGAGAATTTGAGTTATTGTACTCCCACATTACAGCAGAAAAAAACTAAGATTGCTCTGATAAAGGTTTTCAATGTTATGGTCGGTAATTACAGGTAAAAGACAATCTTAAAAAGTAATCCCAAAGTATTAGAGGGAGAATTAGATTTCTTTGTAAATATACTATGGGTAGAATGCAGATTATTTTCATAAACTTATGAAAAACATATTAGAAAACTTCTTGAGAAATAGAAATTTTGACAGATCTACAGAGAAAATGCAGGAGTTAACTCATAGATCAAGAAAATATAAACACCAAGACAGCCATGATGTATTAAAAGTCTGATTTCAGTGCTGCCATGTCTTATGATTCAATAAAAGCATATCCTAAAAACAGAATTGTAATACATGAACAAAAAATAATTTCCCAAAGTTCTTTAATTTAAAAGGTATCAGAAGGACCAACAAGTAAAAAAGCTGCAAACTCTTAAATTAATTTCTATAGCATATAATGTGGCTTGTGCGTGAAATAAAGGCTAACAAGTCCTATCTATACTGGATTAACTTGTTAATACTACATCAAACCATTTGCAAAAACTATACTCAGAAGAAAACGGAAATGACTACGGTTCAAAATAAATACTTCTATTTCCAGCAAAAACCAAAATCTGTAGTGATACTGCTGCACTGAGCCATTATCTAAAAAAATGCACATACAAATATAGAATTATAGTCATAGTCATAGAGATGTACAGCACAGAACAGAGCCTTCGGTCCAACTTGTCCATGCCAACCAGATATCCTCCCCTCATCTCATCTCATTTGCCAGGATTTTGCACATATCCCTTCAAACTCTTTCTACTCATCTAGAAGCCTTTAAATATTCTATGGCTATCCTTACTACCTTTCTTAAATAGTGGCACCACATTACCTAACCTCCAGTCTTCTGGCACCTCATTTGTGACTATTGATGATACAAATATCTCAGCAATGGGCCCAGCAATCACTTTCCTAGCTTCCCACAGAGTTCTAGGGAGGTCCTGGGAATTTATCCACTTTTATGCATTTCAAGACATCCAGCACATCCTTCTCTGAAACATGGACATTTTTCAAGATGTCACCATCTATTTCCCCCACATTCTATATCTTCCATGCCCTTCTCCACAGTAAACACTGATGTAAATTACTCGTTTCACATCTCACCCATTTCCTGCAGCTCCACAATGGCTGCCTTACTAATCCTTGAGGGGCCCTGTTCTCTCCCTTATTACCCTTTGTTCTTAATGTATTTATAAAAACCCTTTGGATTCTCCTTAACCTTATTTACCAAAGTTATCTCATGTCTCCTTTTTGCTCTCCTGATTTCCCTCTTAAGTATATTCTTACTACTTTTATACGCTTCTAAGAATTCACACAATTTCTCCTGTCTATACCTAACACATCCTTCCTTCTTTTTCTTAACCAAAACCTCACTTTCTCTAGTCATCCCGCATTCCCTACACCTGTCAGCCTTTCCTTTCACCCTAACAGGAACATACAGTCTCTGGACTCTTGTTACCTTTTTTTTTAAATAGAATAGAATATCTACAGTGTGGAAACAGGTCCTTTAGCCCACCAAGTCCACACTGACCCCTCTGAAGAGTAAACCCACCCAGACCCATTCCCCAACCCGTTTATCCCCTACATTTACCCCTGACTAACCAATCTAAACATCTCTGAACACTATGGGCAATTCACCGTGGCCAATTCACCTAACCTGCACATCTTTGGATTGTGGGAGGAAACCCACACAGACACAGGGAGAATGTGCAAACTCCACACAGACAGACACCCCAGGCTGGAATCAAACCCGGGTCCCTGGCGGTGTGAATCAACAGTGCTAACCACTGAGCCACTGTGCCTCCAAAAACTGAACTTATACTGTTGATGTTACTCTGCATCGCAAACCAGTCATCCAGCCAACTGAGCTAACCAACTCACTGCTGCCCTTCTGAAGGCTTTTTGAAGGCTTCCCATTTTCCAGGAGTCCCTCTAGGCACACCCGAACCAGTCAACCCCACCGCCACGTGTCCAAACATTTCATCTCCCACTCCCACTCTGCCGAGGACATGCAGGTCCTGGGCCTCCTCCACCGCCATTCCCTCACCACCCAATGCCTGGAGGTAGCACACCTTATTTTCCACCTCAGAACCCTTCAACTCCAGGGCATCAATGTGGACTTCACCAGTTTCCTCATTTCCCCTCCCCCCGCCTTACCCCAGTTCCAAACTTCCAGCTCAGCAACATCCTCGTGACCTGTCCCACCTGTCAATCTTCCTTCCCACCTATCCGCTCCACCCTCCTCTCCAACCCATCACCTTTACCCCTTCCTCCATCCACCTACTGCACTCTCAACTATCTTCTCCCCAGCCCACCCCCTCCCATTTATCTCTCCATCCCCGAGGCATCCAGCCTCATTCCTAATGAAGGTCTCCTGCCCGAAACATCGATTTTCCTGCACCTCGGATGCTGCCTGACCTGCTGTGCTTTTCAGCACCGCTCTAATTTTGAAAGTTTTTGTCTAATACAGTCAAAATTAGCCTTCCTCCAAGTTAGAACTTCAACTGTTATATCTGGTCTATCCTTTTCCATCATTATTTTAAAACTAATAGAATTATGGTCGTTGGCCCCAAAGTGCTCCCTCACTGACACCTCAGTCACCTGCCAGGCCTTATTTTCCAAGGATAGGTCAAGTTTTACACCTTCTCTATTAGGTACAATCAAATACTGAACCAGAAAATTTTCTTGTACATATTTAACAAATTCCTGTCCATCTAAACCCTTAACACTACAGCAGTCTCAGTCGATGTTTGGAAAGTTAAAATCCCCTACCATAGCCACCCTATTTTTCTTACAAACAACTGAAATTTCCTTACAAATTTGTTTCTCAATTTCCCTCTGACTATTTGGGGGTCTATAATACAATCCCAATAAGGTGATCATCCCTTTCTTATTTCTCAGTTCTGCCCAAATAGATGTATTCCCAGGAATATCCTCTTTAAGTAAAGCAGCAATACCATCCCTTATGAAAGATACCACTCACCCTTCTCTCTTGCCCCTCTTTCTATTCTTCTTATGGCATTTGTATCCTGGAACATTAAGCTGCCAATCCTCTTCATCCCCGAGCCATGTTTCTGTAATTGCTCTGATATCAAAGTCCCATGTTCCTAACCATGCCCTGAGTTCCCTGCTAGGCCTCTTGCACTGAAGTAAATGCAGTTTAATTTATCAGTCTACCTTGTTCTCTGCTTTGTTCCTGCCTGCCCTGACTGTTTGACTCTTACCTTTCCCAACTGTACCAGTCTCAGATTGATCTCTTTCCTCACTACTTCCCTGGGTACCACCCCCCATTGTACTAGTTTAAATCCTCTCAAGCAGCTGTAGCAAATCTCCCTACTAGTATATTAGTCCCCTTCCATTTCAGGTGCAATCCATCCTTCATGTACAGGTCTCTTCTACTCCAGAGCAGATTCAGATCCAAAATGTGAATGCTTCTCCCTTGCACCAGCTTCTTCCTATGCATTCATCTGCTCTATCCTCCTTTTCCTACCCTCACTATCTCGTAGCGCCGGGAGTAATGCAACTATTACTATTCTAGAGGACCTCCTTTTTAAATTCCTGCCTAATTTTCTATATTCTTCCTTCAGAATCTCATCCTTTTTCCTTCCTAGGTCGTTGGTACCAATGTGTACAATGACCTCCTGCTGGTCCCTCTCCCCTTTCAGAACATTCTGCGCCCTCTCAGAGGCATCTTTGGTCTTGGCACAAGGCAGGCAACACACTATTCTGATTTTTTACTGCTGGCTGCAGAAACGTCTGCCTGTGCCTCTGACTAGAGAGTCCCCTATCACAATCTATCATGAGGAACCTGACATAACTGTCATTACAGTACAGCCTGTCTCTCTATCAGAGACTTAGCTGTTCATGCAACATTCCCCAGACAGTCCATCGGCCCCTAAATTTTCCAAAACAGCATACTTGTTTGAAATGGGGATAGCCACAGAAGACTCCTGCACTACCTGCCTACCCCTCTTACCTTTCCTTGAGTTAACCCATCTACCTAACTGTATCTGCGGCATTTCTCCCTTCCTATAACTGCCATCCACCATTTCCCCTAGCTCTTGCGAATTCCTCATTGCCTCTAACTGCCACTCCAACCGATCCATGCGATCTGACAGGATTCACAACACTTGCTGCAGACATAATCATCAGTAAAATGGAAACAGTCCCTAAATTCCCACATCCAACAGGAAGACCATATAACTCTGCGAAAGGCCATTTTTTGTCCTTCACAATCTACTGACCCAGAAAATAGCACTGTCTTATTGGTCTAAAATAACAGTGTTCCAGGCTAACTTAGTATTTATGGTTTATATTTTTAAAATTTAACCAAGAGATAGATTTCAATAAAACATATAATCAACAAAGAACCCATTGTACTCACGACTGTAGACTTACAGCAAGGTTAAAAACTATGCACTTATCTGTTCCTGTGCTGTGAGCTCACCCACACAAATTCCTCCAATGTCAGCTGTGAATTTCATTGTTTTAATTTTTCCAGGATGCACTCCGTTGTCCAGAGATACATTAACTCAAATCGGAAAGGCAGTAACTGTGCAGATTCACTGCCGTGTCAGTTAGCAGTGTAGGTTTCTTCCTCTTTCTCCCTTACTGACCACGTGCTTGCTGCCTTTTGTCTGTCTTTCTCAATTTTTTAAAAGTGCCGTTGTTTTGACTTTTTTCCCCCAAGATTTCAGAACAATGCAACAGCATACAAAATAGAAATTGCTGCTCCTGGAATTCAAGGAAATCATCTCCATATATGAAATAATATTTTTAGCATCTTTCACAAACTTAAATTTGTCTCACACAGTTTTACTGTCACTGAAGTACTACTAAAGCATAGAAATATAGTCACTGTGTAGTAGTCAATTTGCAAACTGCAAGCTCCCACAAAACTGCAATTTAATGATCAGATAATATGTTTCAGTAACTTTGATTGGAGGATAAATTTTGTCTAGAACACCAGGAATAACTCTCCCACTCTTCTTAAACTCTAGTGCCTTGAGATTTTTGACATTCATCAGACTACTGACTGGACCTCAGCTTAATATCTGTTCCTTGTTTCTCTGTTTCTATGTTTTTACATCACAGCCAATATTAATGCATTTAACAATTCAAATTGTTCCTTAAATCAATGACAGATCTGCAAAAAGTATATGGGGCAAAGTTATTGCTGATAACACCACAGACAGAATCATGTTTTGGATGTAGGTTTGCTCGCTGAGCTGGAAGGTTCATTTTCAGACGTTTCGTCACCATACTAGGCAACATCTTTGGAATCGTGTTTAGAAGAACAAAATCTATCACTGTAATTATCTTTAGTTATTACAGAAAATATTCTTCAATGTCTGAATTATCAATTATTCATTTGCCAACAGTTAAAGATTTAGGATTGATACAGACACCTACGCTGCTTCAATAGGAATCAGTTGCTGTCATGTGGAGTCTAAGCATGTTACTCTAAAGGCATTAAATAAATTTTATATTAACATTTGTACTTTAGAGTGACCTAAGGTTTCTAAGAATGGATCCTTGCAACCTAAAATGGACTGTAATGTAGTTTATTTGTATCTATACTTCTCCAATCTATCCAATGGTGAAACTAAATTAAAAGCATTAAATAGCTTTATCGCACAGCAAGTTGAATTAACACAGCAACAGTTAGTATGATCAGATCTACTTATTTCAAATCAGTAGAACCTATCCATGTAATTACATTAAAAACAGTGAATAAACTATAATAGCGAAATGCTCTGATTTATTTAGCTCCTCCAACAGAGTGGCTCCTCTCCATTCTGTGTTCTCATCTAGTCGAGAAACTTTGCTCCTACAGCTGTAGAGCTGATGGTGAATTGATCATTCCCAGAAGGGACAAGAGTACAGGGACACCAGCAAAATTTAGTACAGATAAGTAACTGTCACTTTTTGATGCACATTCTAGAACAATTCATCCTCTCCTCCACTCTACATCATCCTCCAAAACAATTATTTCTACAATGGCAACTCCACACATAAGAAATAAGAGCTCAAGAAGGCAACTTGGTCCTTCAAGCCTGTTCTGCTATTCAGTTAGATAATGGGTAGGCCACACATCTTTCCGCGTTATCCTCATTTTCCTTAGTTTCCTCAATACCGAAAATCCATCGATCTGTATCTTGAATGGACTCAACAAATGGTTTCCACAGTTCTCTAGAGTAAAGTATTTTGAAGATTCACAGCCCTTTGAGAAAAGAACCTCTTCACCTCAGTCCTAAACGATCAACCCTTTATTCTCAGACTTTAATCATCTCACCATGATCCATATTTCCAAGCCAGAGCAGAGGAAAACTTTTCTCAATATCTGATAAAAAAATTAACGTATTTTAAGTAGATCACCTCTCATTCTTCTAAACTCCAGGGAATCTAGGCCTACGCTACTCAGTTTCTCCTCATATAACATACTCAGTTTCTTCCTCATTCCTCCAGCAAAGCACACACTTGTTCTAAATAATACTGAGCAACCACTCTGACCAATCATCTTACTTTAAGGAGTCCAATAAAGGATGTTGACAGACAGTTAGCTATACCAGTTCAGAAAGTACACACTTAGCAACACTAGATGTACATTGCAATGAACCAATCAATCTTAAAACTAGCAAAAGATCAGCTGAATTGAAGAAAGCTGAAGATTATGTCCCATACAGACATAAATTATGACTATAGCAAGATTACAAATAAATTTCATTACTTAGTTGAAGAAGAATGGCAATGAACAATAAGGTGCAGTTATTCTGTCAATTTTGCTTTGATATTTTCCATTTACTAGAAAAACAGAAGAATCCATATTGCAGTTACTTTGACTAACTGAAACCTAGTAGTTAGACATCCACAGGAGACCAGTTTATACCCTTTGGTTTGTAATAGAGTATAACTAACTTCAGATTAGATAAAGTCCAGCAGTGTTCAGAGGTTTGATAGAATCTTGGATGTCTTCTAAAGTTAAACAAAGTTAAATGTTCTGAAAATCCAGCTGTTCCCGTTAGTTCTTTTGAAAATTGTGCACACATTTGCAGAATTCTTGATGGCAATAGTGGAATTCAAAACCAAATAATATAACAAGGACATTCATTACAAATTAACTAGAATTTTTTGAGAAGCTAACATGCAGGATAGATAGAATGGAAGGAGTGAATATAATACATTTGGATTTTCAGAAGGCATATTAAGATATTCAAAATTATGAACAATTTTGACAGGGTAAAGAAGGATATTCTGCTTCCACTTGTTGGTATATCAGTAACCAGAGGTCACAATTTCAAGACTGTCAGCAAGAGAGCTAGGAGTGCGATAATGAGAAACTTAACTCAGAGGATTGTTACAATTTGAAAAGCACTGCCTTGGAGAGCGGTGGAAGCAGCTTCCATTGGAGAGTGCAAAAGAGAGCTGAATATATATTCGCAAGTGATGAATTTAGAGTGTGAAGGATAGTATGCTGGAGAAAGGGACTAGCTAGGTAGTCGGTACAGTAATGATGAGTCAAATGGCCCCCTTCCATACTGTGAAATTCTATGATTCTAAGGCTACTTAATAAGACAAGAGCCTTTGGTGTTGTCGATAGAATATTAGCATTGGTTAGAGGTCTTGCTAACGTATAGAAAGCATAGAGTTGGGATAAGAGGGGCATTTTCAGGTTGGCAACCGCAACTAATGGAATCCCATGTGATCAGTGCTGGGGTCACAACTATTTACAATGATATATATTAATGACTTGGATGAGGAAACTGACTGTAATGTTGCAAAGTTTGTAGGTGATACACAGGAATGTCAGATCAGCCACAATCCTATAGAAGAATATACTGGCCTTGGAGAGAATACACCGCAGGTTTACAAGGATACCGGGGATTAAGTGTTAAGTCATGAGGGCAGATTACACAAATTAGGCCTATTTTCTTTAGAATTTAGAAGGTTAAGGGGTGAAGCAACCTTATTGAAACATACTGAAAGATGTTTCATATTGAAAGATTCTTATGGCATTGGACAGTGTACATGTGGTAAGATTGTCTCCCCTTGTGGGAGATTCTAGGCAAGTGAGCATAATCTCAGAACAAAGGGTTGCACATTTAAGGAAGAAAAGAGGAGGAATTTCTTTATTCAGAGGATAATAAAACTGTGGAATTTATTTACTGCACAGGGTTCTTGAGTGTGGGTATTGTTAAATATATTCAAAGTTCAGATAGGCAGATTTTTCACCAGTAAGGAAATCATGGCATGTAGGAAAAAGGCAGGAAAGTGGAGTTGAGAATTATCAAATCACCCATGATTGCATTTAATGGTAGATCAGACTTGATGGGCTGAATGGTCTCTTTAAGCTCCAATGTTTTTGTATTAGAAGAAATAGGAGCAGGACAAGGCTAAGGCCTCACGCCTACTCTGTTATTCAATAAGGACATGGTTGATCTGATTCTGGCCGCTAGGCAAAAATGAGGACTGCAGATGCTGGAAACCAGAGTTTAGATCAGAGTAGTGCAGGTCAGGCAGCATCCGAGGAGCAGGAAAATCAACGTTATGGGCAAAAACCCTTCATCAGGAGGGCTTTTACCCATAACGTCAAATTTCCTGCTCCTCGGATGCGGCCTGACCTGTTGTGCTTTTCCAGCACCACTCTGATTCTGGCCTCTAATCCACTTTCCTGCTTATTTCACATAACACTCGACTCCGCTTGTAGTTCAAAAATAGGTTAATTTTGATTTGGATATATTTAAATGACTGAGCTTCCATAATTTACTGGAAGACTACTTAGACTAATAATGCATTTTGAAACAAGTCTGAGTGTCCCTACCCCATCCACAATGGAAACCTTTTCCACAGTATCTTAAATGTTATCGTCCAATTAATCTCAACCACAGTTAGTTTTATATCAATAACTAGCCTCTTCAACCAGAATAAAATAATGTTTTAGAACATATTAAAATTACTGAACAAGAAAAAAGGATATTGTCTCAATACATGCTATGTTTATCTGTCAATTACATAATTTACATGTAGTGGATACGTCAATTTCTTACAATGCATTAAAAAGAGTTCAGATAAACTCCATGTCATTTCATGGCAATGTTTTGATATGCCTGTTCAACATGGAGTAAAAGTATTGCAACAATGTCTGTAGTGCATGTAAAGACTTTGGCGCACTACAGATGCAGTATCTTCAGTATGTACGCACATACCATGGACACCCTGCTTCCGTCAGCCGACTTCACAGCCACTTAAAGCCTTTGTAAACGCTTTTTACTGCAAAGGGAAGATAAATCAACTTTAAGGAAAGGTCGATGTATTCTGTAGCATGTAAAGAGTAGTGTAATTGAGAATGTTTACAAGCACATGCAACAAGCTAGTTGAAGCCCAAACTGGATGAATGACTGTTTCATGCTTGTAATTATGAAGCACCTTTGGTAGCTGCAAAGGATAAAGTTGAAACATGCTAATTCAGCATTCTTAAAATCAAATTCTGCAAAGCACAAGAGGAAAATCAGTTCTAGTGCACTTTTGATAACTTATCAAAGACATCATACAACAAAATACAAAATGTTGAGCACTAACATTGACGGTGTCACAACCTTACCTTTTTGTCTTTGCTTTTCTTGTTGCTTTGTTGTATCCCAAACATTTTTTCAATTCCAAACAATTTACTTGTCAGTTCATTCTTCTGAGCTACAATGCGAAAAGGCTGGCCTAAACCACTCCCAACTCGATATTTTTCTGTCTGAATCTTGGTCATTGGAGGGGGAAGATCCTGCTTCAGTGTACTACAATTCACACTGGACAGTCCATCTGTAGATTCTGCATAGGATTCCTGATCACTGCTGCTACAGTACTGCCAGTCCTTACGAATGTGAAGGGGAAGCCATCTTGGAGTTGCAGAAGGAGTACTGTTCACTGTATCGGATTTCTTCGTTGAAGCAAACACAGACCATGGAGATGTTCCTGGAACATCAAGTCGAGCAGAAGGACCAAGATGTCTGTTACCGTTATACAAAGTACAATCCGCCTGTGCCAAATCTGAAAGTCGGGATGAATGTAATTTACCTTCCATGTCAGGACGACAACCATTCCATTGAGAAGTACCTTGCATCTGTCCTTTAGCTTGGACATTACCCCAGGGAACATGGGGGGCATGTTTGTTTGAGTTGGTACCCAGATCAACAACTAAAACTCTGTTATTCTTTTCCTCCTGACTATAGCATCCAATTCCACTATCACTGTTACTGCCAGTACTATTGTTCTGCTGACCATCAGATAGGTCCCCATCAAGAAAAGCTCTTGCACGCACATTTTCAAATGACTCCCCCATGTCCTTGTACAACACTGATACAAACTGAAGAACAGGCTGAGAGGAAGGGGGAAACTCCAAGCAGCCACCATAGTCCGGAGTGCATTCAATACTAAATCGCCTAGCAATACCCTGGTGAATTTTATGCTGACAGAGATCTGGATCTACCATGAAGACATGACATGAAGTCCTCAGCCCACCATCATTTTCACTAGCAAGGCTTTGGTCATCAGACATTTGCATGGTCACCAATCCAAAGAATCTTCGATCATCTGGGCACACAGCACTGAAGGCCAATTTTTCAGCAGGATACACAGCTAAAACAATATTTTTGTCATTGAATAACTTAATGCAGTCATGCATTATCTTCATTAGGACAAGGGAATGAATCTTCTGCTCAGCACGCAGACGTCGCATGCAGCCACGGATAGCCTGTAAGCTATCATTTTCCAGATTTGAACTTGTTGAAGGCAATTCAATGGAACCCAAGTAGCCTACAACCATCCCAACATTCAAAATGCTAGCATCTAAAATAAATCCATCTTGGTTTTCAAGGCCATTGACAAACACAGAGTCATCATTCAACACCTTCATAACTTCTTCCTCAGAAAGTGAATTGTGGTTTGTTTTTGCACTTCTAGATCTGCTTGGAAATCCACTGGCTTTTTCAGTCATTTGTCCTTGTTGCTGTATACAGGTCTTCCCACATTTGGCAGAATTATTGGAATTGTCAAAAAGCATCTTAAATATGCCACCTGACTGGACATCAGCAACTACTTTTTCAGCTCTGTTTAGACCCAGTAATTTTGACTTTGGTTTACTGTTCATCCAGGCCGCTTTCCCTTCATTGAAATAAACTTCCTCATCACTAGAACCTGTATCAGAGTGGTTACTACCATCAGCAATGACAAGGCGTAGTACGCCTGTGCATTGTCCTATCAATTTTACAACATCTTCATGAGAGGCTTTAGAGACATTAATGTCATTAACATTAAGTATGCGATCACCAGAGCGAAGCCCAACGTAATGTGCTGGGCTTCCTTTCAAAATGCAGCTAAGGACACAGGGAGCTTGGCCAGAAAGTGTGAATCCATATCCAGTTCTTCCCCTGGCGATATCCACATTCCTGATCCGGAGGGAAGGATTGGTGTTTGAATGGCGCTTCACTTGATCAGCTTGCCTCTGCATTGTTTATATTCCTACAATGCATAATAGTAAACTTGAAATGGCACTGAGATGGCCAGGAACCAACTGGCCAAGTGCTTCAGTAAAAAGTTCATTGTAGCTGTGTCTTTAAATATCTCTCAAAACCCCAATAAAAACACCTGAAAAGGTAAACAAAATACATATCAAACTACTGTTGTTCCACACAAGCTATTGTGGGGAGAGAAAGTAAATTCTTAACATGATTCCACTCAATAACTTTCTAATACGAGTCACTTATTTGATCGGGGGCCCTTCTGGGTTTTTTTTGGAAAATAATTATCCAAACTCATTTACAGGGGATCTTGTTTATGTGAAAATTTCATATTAATTAGTAATTTTTTACCTTTGTGCTCTTCAATGATAAGCATCTAGACTGTGCACACTTGTTAATTGGAATATACAGCAACAACTTATCCTAATAAAAACACTGTGTGCACAACAGAAATAGGTTTATAATTCATATAAGAGACTTTTTTAAAACCTGCTTGTCACAGATAGCATTTTTTGCTCTGCTGAAAAAAAATGCCTGGAAAGAAAGGAAACATTGCATTTACTGTGAAGCGTTTTACAAAATGTGTTCCAATACCTGAAAACATTTTTACAATATAAAGTAGTCTAGAATAAAACTTTTACAGAACACAAAATAATTAAGTTTCAATTATTGCAAACGTGTTCAACAATGTAAACTTCCACAGAACTCTTAAGAAGTGGTGATTACACTAGTGTTATTATTTTATATGTTATTCTCAAGAAATGGTCATAAAAACTAGAAACTTTAACAATAACCATACTAATAACAAATACTCTATTCATTTTCAATTGTAAAATGAATCCATAATTCTTAGGTGATATCAACATCAAAGTTACTCTGACCCAAACATTCTAGATGTTTACATTTCTATCTTTATAAGTAAGCAAGCACTCGCAACAACTGTCAAAAACTCCCCAAAGTCTTTATACTTACAGAATTGAATCCCCAAATGTCCCCATCCCACTTATATTTCGTACAAAACATGTTTTAAAACATTTTTAAAAGTATACCACGTTCAGAATCGGTTGTCTAGAGCTGAAGCGCACATTTGAAAGTGGTGGGAAAGTTGCACTGTTAAAAGCCACCCATTAACAGGTTTTACACCAAATTGCAATCAAACTACATCTGGAAAAGGAGATCGCCAGAGAAACAAGGCTCACTTTGTTTGATTGATGGGATACCTGGATTACAAACGCTTGGGCGCGGTTTAAAGGCTTCAAATGTAGATCGATTAAAAAAAAGTCCCTAAATACACTGTTTGGTTTTCAGCCGTTGTTTTTACGGCGCTAAAGATAAGATTGAGACATCACACACACTCAGGCCGGACAAAATCCAAAACACCAACCCCACCCCTTAAAAATAAAAGATGAGTATTTCCTTTTGGCGCAGTTGAAAATATTAATTGAGAAGATGGAAACACTTCATTAAAACACGATGGAGCGGATTTTTCTGCTCATCTTTTACATACCGAATTTTCCCCAAATGCGGATTTGAAGCATTAGCGCTGCTTCTACACATTTACACTGAGTCCGTGCTATAAATGGAAGCCCGACTCTCCTTAGGGATTGCTTCAAATGGCTCCTTGGTCTCAACTTTGGAGAGATCTCTTTCTCCAACCAAAGAATAACTTCCAGGATTGTTCCACTGACACAGGGCTCACCCTAACCTGATGGCGGGTGCCTCCACCAATGAGACAACAGCGACTAATGTTTCGACGCCGTCGCCAGGGGCAACCACATTCTTTACTGGATAAGAATCCCGTCAATCATCTGAAGACACCGCCCTTTCACTAATTGTACCCTCGCCATTGAGGAGTCCGAGGAAAGAGCTGAAACTTTAACGTGTGTGTGTTTAACGACCAACATATTAACACGTACGTATCTAAATACTTCAAAACTTATTAAACATTTATTAAGAATTCATTTCACGTCGTGTACTTATTTTTCTCGGGGGTTGACAGAAAGCTTTCCATTGCTCTGCGACCGTTGTCAACCCAAACAACCAGCTCGATCAAACAATGGAACTTCTCCCACCAAAAAAAAGACTATTGTCTTGGATCGTAACGAACGAATCGACCGCTGTCGATCGATGACTAAAACAAAAATACTTTCTAAAATAGTAAATTTGTTTTAATATCACACGAAACGTTGCTCCAATTGAGGATTGGGAAGACTCAAATCACTCGATTGGCTTTAAGGGGTCCACCAGAGTCTTTTCAATCTTTATTCCCCGTCTCCTTTTGAGGACGCACGATCCTTTAACATTTGTGTTGGAATTGGAAAGGGTGCAGGGAGCGCGGATGATCCGTTAGTATTTGAATTGGAATGGCCGCTGGGAGCGCGAGCGATCCGTTAGAATTTGAACTGGAATGGCCGCTGGAAACCTAGTCCAATGCGCGCGCTTCTCCCGCCATTTGGGCCAGGAGCAACGGCCGCTCTGGCACGTGAACGGCCTCTCAAGCCTCCCCTGATCAATCTGGTGATGAGCCGCTTCTGAAAGATAGGAATTCGCAATGCCAAGGCTGCCTTTCCTTTACCACCAGTGAAGGTAGGTTGACCATACAGTTTCCCAGTTGGAACCCCAAGTGAGGTTCGTCAATTGGCCTTTTTTATTTGCGCAGTTATCTCTGAGGCATCAATTGTGACTTCTGAGCCGCCCAAACTTTCTCTGAGGAGTCATGACCATTTTTAAGTCTTGAAATGGGAAAATGTTTAGAGTCATAGAGAGGTGCAGCACAGAAACAGACCCTTCGGTCCAACCTGTTCATGCTGACCAGATATCCCAACCCAATCTAGTCGCACCTGCCAGCGCTCAGCCCATCTCTCCAAACCCTTCCTATTCATATGCCCATCCAAAAGCCTTTTAAATGTTGCAATTGTGTTAGCCTCCACCACTTCCTCTGGCTACTCGCATATATGTACCGCCCTCTGCGTGAAAAAGTTACCCCTTGGGTCTCCCAAGAAAAAAAGACTGTCTATTTATCCTCTCCATGCACCTCATGATTTTATAAACCTCTAAGGTCACCCCAAAGATTTCTGAATTTTAATCATAGAATCCCAACAGTGTGGAAGCAGGCCAATCAGCCCATTGAGTTCACATTAACCTTCTGAAGAACATCTCACTCAGAACCACCTGCCTACCCTAGTCTTGTAACCCTGCATTCCCCATGGCTAATCCACGCAGCCTGCACATCCCTGGACACTATGGTCAATCTGCCTAACCTGCACATCTTTGAATTGTGGGAGGAAACCAGAGCATCCAGAGGATACTCACGCAGATATGGGGAGAACATGCAAACTCCACACAACATATGAAAACAAACCTGGGTCCCTGACATTGTGAGGCAGCAGTGCTAACCACTAATCCACAGCTGCAAATAAAAAAATCCTTATTTATTTTAATGGACTCCATCTTCAGTCAAACTTACCTTCAAAAGGAGCAGCCAAATGATCTCCATTTCTTTGAAAACCTAGTTGAGAGATCAGCCAGGATGTTCTCTACTACTACCTTCTTCAGTGTACACAGTAGGATTCCTACAGGTCTATGTGCTTAAAAAAAAAAGCCTAGGTCATTGTCACAGAACTACAGGATGCACTGCAGAAATTCACCAAAAATTATTAGTTAACATCTTCCAAACCCATGCCACTTACATCTAGAAGTTCAAGGACAGTAGATACATGGGAACATCACCTCCAAGTTCCCCTCCAAGCCACTCACCATCCTGATTTGGAAATACCTCTCCATTCCTTCAGTGTAACTGGGTCAAAAGTCTGAAATTCCCTCCCTAATGTCATTGTGTTTCTACCTAGAGCACATGGACGTTAGCAGTTCAAGAAGGTAGCTCATCACTTAAAGATGGGCAAAAAGAGCTGGCCCAGCCAGCCACACCCACCTCCTACAAGTGAATAAAAAAATGCCAGCTGCCGGAGTATGTGGCCATTCAATCCCAGTGATCGTCAAGTTGACAATTGACTAAACATTTACACTACTGCCTTCATCAAAGATATGGCTGGATGCCTGTGTGGGATCTTACAGTTCTTGTCCCATAAATGCATCAAGCCTGTTACGGAGGCAAATGGTGCTCAATCACATAGGTTTATTGTTTTTCCTCATGATAAGGTCAGTGCTGCATCCAGGGTAGTAAGCTTTGGCAACAAATCTGACTTCCCCTAGGTGCATGGAACAATAGACTGTGCACATATTGCTTTAAGAGGGCCATATCAAAATGCAGTTAATTTCAAAAATTAAAAATGAGTTCCATTCAATTAATGTGCATGTCAACCAAGAGTACCATATTATTAGTACTACATCTTAGCAGTCTTTGCCAGGTATCCTGCCTATACCTTTGAAAAGTCTCATGCTCCTGCTTCATTTCAAGGGTTGAATGCCACACAGGAAAGGTTTCTCTGAACAAGAGCTACGCAATGTGAACATGGCTGATGATTTAGCTACACAGTCCCTGGAGCGAGGTGGAGTCCAAATACAATGCATCCCATTCCAACCAATACCATGGAGGAGAGGATGATAGGTCTCCTGAAGATGAAGTTCTAATGCTTGGTTTGGTCTTGCTAGGGACAGAGTATCCTTGTCACCACCTCGGGAGTGGAGAAGAGAGGAGTCAGTTCTTTAAATTAAAATTAATAAAACTTAAAACACACATTTCCTGATTGTTGAAACAATTGATGATAATAACAGTGCGCAGCCATCAGACTTGAAATGTTAATGCTACATCGATGCTTCCAGACAGTTTCTCTAGTTCTTTGTTTTTATTTCAGATTTCCAGCATCCAAAGTGCTTTTATTTATGAAGAACAATATTCATTAGTGACTGAATCAACTTTTTTAAATCTACAAATGAATCAAAAGTTACGAGGTCAGGCAGGAGTATAGATTTCAAGTGACAATCATTATCTTATTGAATGGCATAGCCCATTCTGAAGGGTCAGAAACAGTAACTCTGATTTCTCTCCATAGATGCTGCCAGACCTGCTGAGTTTTTCCTGCAATTTCTGTTTTTATTTCTGATTTCCAGCATCTGCAGTTATTTCGGGTTTTTTTGGCAATGACCTAGTCTTACTTCTATTTCCTATGATTTTGTGAACACCATCTGAGCTCACCTGCTCCTGAGGTGTTATCCGTGTCTTTACCTCCCTACATGACTATTCTAATGCTCTCCTGGTCAGACTGCATCTTCCACGCGGTTGAGTTCATTGAAAGCTGCTGCCTCTAAATTGCTTTGCACCTTTTATCCATCATATTTGCAATTGCTGGATAACTCTGAATCATGGTTAGCAACAACTCAGTTTTAAAGTTCTTGTTTCTAATCCTTTCATGTTGTTCTCTCCACCGCCAACCCCTTTACTTCCCTTCCATCTCTCTATCTATAAACTCCTCCAACCCAAGACTTCAAGATCTCAGTCATCTCCATTTTGCACATATTCTATCCTGATGCTACTTTATTGATGGTTGTAAATAAAGCTGACTCCGCCCCAAGCTCCGAAACTTCCTCCATAAATATCTCCACTTGTCTGTCTATTTGTAGTCCTTAAGTTCTACTACTTTGACCAAGCATTTGGTCATCAATTCTTATTGACCTTCTGGTGCTCAGCATTATATTTTATTCTTGCAAAAGGTCTTAGAATGTTTTATTACACAAATATTCTACGCAGGATGTTAGCTGCTTGGAATACATTGCCAATCGAGGTGGTGGAAGCATGCATGTTTAAGGCATATCTTGATAGATACATGAAGAGGAGGCAAACAGAGAGATAGAAACCACTTATGGACAGTAAGTTGTGGCTCTAAATAAGAATTAGGAATCAGTATAGGCTTGGTAGGCCGAAGGGCCTGTTCCTGTGCAATATTGTATTATGTTAAATGGGCTGAGCAACTTGTAGACCATTTCCGAGAACAGTAAAGAATCAACTGTACTGCTAAGTCTGTGGAGTCAAAATTGGGGAAGATCAGGTAAAGATGGCACATTTCCTCTGAAAGTATAATGTTAACTCCTTAGACTAGATAAAGTTCACATTTCTTTGTTTACACATTTATTCACACATGCATTCATATGAAATACTTGTCAAAAAATGGCATATAGCTCAAATCTTTATTACAAAAACATTATTCTATTTTTACAGTAAACAAGCTTCCAATCAACTATTTCTACAAATAATTTCCAATCCATATCTCTAACCAACAGTGTTCACATAGTCTACATTCCAGATTAATACACATGACTATGTTATCCAATCATATTCAAACTAATACACGCGATTATATTATTCAATCATATGACATGTTCACATCTTATAACTGTTGGTACATACTTGTAATTACCAGAAAAATTATACTGTCTGTTTTACCCCTTTTACATTCCATTACGTAAACCAGAGTGATTTTTAAAAAATGATAATTGACAATGGTCACTATCACCAACACTAGTTTTCAATTCCAGAAATTCCCTGGGGTGGGGGAGTCCAGAACTAGAAGGCATAGGTTTAGGTTAAGAGGGAAAGATTTAAAAGGGACCTAAAGGGCAACTTGTTCACACAGAGGGTGGTGCGTGTATGGAATGAGCTGCCAGAGGAAGTGGTGGAGGCTGGTACAATTAACAACATTTAAAAGGCATCTGGATGGATATATGAATAGGAAGGTTTTGGAGAAATATGGGCAAAATGCTGGCAAATGGGTCTAGGTTACATTGGGATATCTGGTCAGCATGGACGAGTTGGACCGAAAGGTTTGTTTCCGTGCTGTACATCTCTATGACACTATTAATTGATTTTGAATGGTGGAATATGAACCCATGTCCCCAGAACATTCACTGGGGCTCTGGATTACCAGTGACATTACCACTCCGCCACCATCTCTCCCAAACTACAAAGAAATAATAAACCTACCACAATGGCTTCCTGGGTCTGGCCCCTTTGGTTGGAAAATATATGCGAGAGCATAATAGCTCCTTTGTACAGTTATTGGATAAGTTACAAATGCAACATGTGAAGATGAAAGCACAGCTTATCATCCTTACAAATCAAGTCACTAAACCTTGAGAACGATTAGCAAGGTAATTTTTCAGTTGCAGTGAATTAAAAATGCAATTTTGTGCAAGGCAAAGCTCTTTTTAAATACATTTTAAGCAGCATATCAAAAGATTCTGCAAGGTTAATCCACATTTTAATGTGAGGTAGTGTCTCCAGGCAACAAGATAAGAGCTACATGTAGGAGCCTTGCATTTCAGAGTGGGGCCTTTCCCCTACCCAAGAGCAAAAAACTCTTTCATGTATTATCATGAATGCGAAATACAAGCCAAAAAAGCAAAGAGCTCCATCTCCAGTCAAACTCTTAAAAAGTGCATTGTTGACATACAAAATAGCTAACATTTCTGTGATTAATAGATTTGTGTATTATACTGTTAGCTGGAAAGCAGCTAGCTCAGATTTCTTTTAATAAAAAAGTGTGGAGAGGTTGAAATGGAAATTAAAAAACATCAATTGTGTTTTTACACTTTTAGAACCAGTTGTGGGTGGAGTAGAGCAGAGAAGGTGGTATAGTGGTGATGTCACTGGACTTGCAATCCAGAACTTTTGCCAGTGCTTTACAAACATGAATTTTAATTCCACATGGCAAATCATGAAATTTGAATTCTTTTTTTAAAAATATCTGCTGTTATAAAACTACTCTACCCATAGTTGTAAAAAAAAATTCATTTAATGATCTCTAGGAAAGGAAATCTGCTACCTTATCTGGTTTAGCCGACATGAGTCCATACCCACAGCAATGTAATTAACTTTTAATTGTCTTTGGAACAATTAGGGATGCGCATTGCTGGCCTAGCTAATGGTCCATATCCCATGAATGAGTAAAACAAAAAAAAGTGTGCACAATCTATAGGTGACTATGCGCACCACAGTGCTAATTCTGCCCATGCCAATTTCCTAAAACACAGTGGCAGCAATGTGTATTATGCCTGTGATGGAAGAAAGCGCTAATAATCAAGCCCTACTACTCCCCTAGTCACACTATTAGCATAAATGTATTGATTCAATTACTAAAGTGTCTAATTGCTTCTCTTCTGTATTATTATTCTGAGTAAACGTTATTGGGAACAAATATTATTCTAAAAGCAAATACTAGTTAACACCTAAGCTATGATTTGGAATCAAAATGAAATGCCCTTAACCCTACACATAGACAGCAAAGGCAAATGTCTGCAAAGATGATTTTTTTCCCCTTTATTTATAAAAAGGCCCAAGGGGAAAAACAACCCAGTGGCCAAGGGTATAGAAACAAAGGATAGATTGTGATGATTTCTCACATCCGCTACATTTCCTTTTCTTGGACTTGAATTGCTGACGTCCTTACATTGATTGCAATTAATGTAGATGTGAGTCTTTGGAAATTAGTCACAGTCCACTTCTTCTGGCTTTACCAGTTAGACAGGAATACTGTTTTTTGGAAACACTCTCAGGTTTCCTACTAGAATCTATACCAAGAATAGGATTTCAGGAGACAGTTTACATAGAACAATACAGCGCAGTACAGGCCCTTCGGCCCTTTAGCTTCTGATCATCTTCTTTACACTGACTCTTGTAGCCAGAAAGGGTTGCTAGGCAATGATTCCAATTTCAAATAACCTCCCTTCCCATCACTCAACTCCCCAGCCCCTCCCCCTCCATTCCATTCCTCTCATCAACTTTTCCTTCTAGCCACCCCAGATTGTTTCCTCCCATCGATCAACCAGCTCGTAGCCTCCTGCTTGTCTACCTTGGATTTTGTCTCTGCCAGTCAATCATGGCTGATTTCGTTCTCAACTTTCTTCTCCCAACAACCTTTGATCCCCTTAAAATTCTAAGTGCCAACATCAAATTAAGACCTCTCACCTCTGGTTATTTGCTCCAGGAATAGAAAACTCTAAAAAGTATTTTCTATTCATTGTGCCAGTTAATCTTTAATGTTACTCTTCAAAACTCCTGCCCAATAAAGATTTGCATCATCTATCAAGATTTTTAACATCTTTAGCCTTCATTGCCTTCCAAAACCTGCTAGTCTACATTTTACATTTTCACTTTTCCCATGCCCACTTGTTCTAAAAGCTTGAGTTAAATTTGATATAGTTCACCGAATACTTTTATGATTTTAAATACTTCAATGTTCTAAGTTGTCTTTTTCCAAACGTAAACAGAGCTGGGACCTGTTGTATTTTCTCATTTGTACTTGTAAATTTGGTATTTTGTTTAACTCCATCACAAGCAATAATTTTCATGATATGGGTTGCTGGCAATGGAGGAGGCCTAGGATGGTAATGTCAGAGAGGGAGTGGGAGGGGTAATTGAAATAGGTGGTGACTGGGAGATCAGGCTGACCGTTTCAGGCCCAGCAAAGATGTTCAGTGAAATGGACAACTAGTCCACATTGGGTCTCACCGATGTAGCACTGGATGCAGTAGCCTAATTTGGAGGAGATGTAGGTGAACCTCTTTCACCTGGAAGGATTGTTTGGGGCTCTGGATGGAGGTGAGGGAATTAGTGTATGGTCAGGTGTTGCATCTTTTTGTGGGCGGTACGGGGGCATTAGTGGGGAATGTGGCCAAGAGAACAGTCCTTGTGCAAGGCAGAGAGGGGTTGACAGGGGAAGAAATGCTGGATGGTGTTGTGAAGGGCTGTCTGGATGACAGAGGGTGGCAAAAACATTTGAAATAGGAGGCCATCTAGGATACTTGGGAGTGGAACGTCTCCTCATCAGAGCAGATGTGACAGAGACAGGTATTGGGAAAATAGGATGGAAGTTTTGCAGAATACAGGGTGGAAGGGGGTGTCATCCAGGTAGTTATAGGAGTCTGTGGGTTTATAGTAAATGTAGGTCTGTAAACTGTTGCTGGAGATGGAAATGGAGAGGTCGAGAAAGGGAAGGGAGTCATCAATATAATGGCAGAAGATTTGGGGAAGAGGCTGAACTGGAGTTCATTGAATTCACTAACAACATCCACCTTGCCCTCAAGTTCACTTGGTCTTTCTCAGACAACTCCCTCCCCTTTCTTGACCTCTCCATTTGCTTCTCAAGTGACAGTTTACGGACCGACATTTACTATAAATCCACAGACTCCTTTCGCTACCTGGACTACATCACCTCCCACCCTGTATCCTGCAAAAACTCCATCCTGTTTTCCCAATTCCTCCTTTTCTGTTGCATCTGCTGTGACATTTCAGTCCCAAGCATTCCAGATGCTTTTACCCCCTCTGTCATCCAGAGAGCCCCCCACCACACCTCCTCCATTCCCCACTCCACTGCTCTAAACCCCCCTCCCCAAACATAGTAAAGATAGGGTCCCCCTACCAGCCTCCGCATCCAATGTATCATCCTCAAAAACTTCTGCCAACTCCAATTAGACCCCACCCACCCAGAACATTGTTCCCTCCCTACCCCTCTCTGCCTTCCACAAGGACTACTCCCTGGTTCACGCCATACTCCCCACCAACCCCTCCAACACCGCCCAGTAATTCCCCTGTAAACGAAAAAGATGCAACACCTGCCTGTACACTACTTACTTCACCTTCATCCAAGGCCCCAAATAGTCCTTCCAGGCAAGAGACAGGTTCACCTACATCTCCTCTAACCTAGTCTGGTGCTCCCAATGTGGTCTTCTCTGTATTGCTGAGACCCAACAGCGGCTAAGTGTCCATTTCGCAAAGCATCTTCGCCAGGCCCGAAGCAGCTTGCCTATCCTCCTGGTCACCGCCTATTTCAATCCCCCCTCCCAATTCCCTCTGACATGTTCATCCTCGGCCTCTTCTATCGCCGCAATGCTTCAACAACAAGTTGGAGAAACAACACCTCGTCTTCTGCCTGGATAGCCTATAGCCTGGAGGACTTAACATTGAGTTCTCAAATTTCAAATAACCTACCCACCCATCCCCCAACTCCCTTTCCAGCCCCACCTGTTCCCTTCCATTCCACCTACTGATCCTTTGTTCCAGCTACCAACCAGATTCATCCCTCCCATTGACCAACCGAGTCATACCCATACCTGTGTTCACCCATCACTACCTCACCATTCTGCTACTCTCTCCACCCTACCCCTTTTATCTGAAACTCCCCCACCCTACATCTAGTCCTGAAGAAGGGTTATACCCGAAACTTTGACTTCTCCATCTCCTGCTGCTGCCGAGCTTGGTGTGTTCTTTCAGCCTCCTGTTTGTCTACTTTGGATTCTAGTATCTGCAGTGCTTTTGTCTCTTAACTATTGTTTCAAAGAAGCTAAGTTACTACTTCCTGGCACACAGCATGTGATTCTCAGACATTGAACATAGTATGCTATTAGCTTTTATTACATTTAGTTTCTTGTGATTTTGCTAATTGCTTTCCATCCTTAGCTTCATTACACTATCTTAGATATTTCCCACTTTCCAGCCAATTCTGGCAAAATCTGTACACAATTGATCTGCACAGCATTCAAACCCTTACCCTAGATGGTCACATTGAGAAAGCTACAATCCTTTAAATCATTAATAGACATTGTAACAGCTGAGGTCTCAAAACCTATCTTTGCTGTAGCCAGTTAGTCACATTATATGGAATATACAACACAGAAACAGGCCATTCAGCTCTGTTGTCCCACAAAAGCCTCTTTCCACTCATCTTCATTTATCCTTCTGTTGTATTTTTCTACTGCACTTTTTTTCTCACGTTCATATATATTTTTCACTTAAGTTCCTGTAAAATATTTATCCCAACTACTACCATTGCATGATTACATAAATTGAACCTGAATATTGAAGGGTCATGACAATCAGGGAGGGTAAAAATTTAGGAAAAGATGCAAGGATGGCTCTGTTAATTAGTGTTGTTTTAATCACAATAGAGAGGAATTACCCAAGTTCATGAAACCAGGATCTTGAACCAGTTTAAATAGAATTGACACAGAATGAAGAGGTTTTGGAGATTTTTCTGGGCAAACTGGATCGGTCTGAATGTGGTCCGGAGTCCATGTGGGATCAGACGGTTCTATAGGCAGGCACTGAGGAAGGGGATATGGCTGTGGAAGCGGGTCTGCTTGAGAACGTGGCTGAAGAGCTTGAGGGCAGAGGAGGGGGCTTGGGGGGTACAGCGAGTCAGGAACTCACTGAGATCTTCGTAGAGAGAGGAGGAGAACTTCTTCAAGGTAGGCAACCTTGGAAGAGGCTTTGCATAAGGTTGAAATCAATGAGGAGAAAGTTAGGACTGCAGATCCATCAGGGACATGCAGGTCCTGGGCCTTCTCCACCGCCAAACCGTTACCACCCAATGCCTGGAGAAGGAACGCCTCATTTTCTGCCTTGGGACCCTACAACCACATGGAATAAATGTGGATTTCAACAGCTTCATTGCCCCTGGCCCCAAATTTTGTTAGTCCCAAGCCTCCAACTTGGCACCATCCTCCGGACCCGTCCATCATTCCCCCCTCTGACCCATCACCTTCTCCCTCACCTTCATCCACCTATCGCTTTCTCAGCTACCTTTCCCCAAATCCCATCCCCTCCTATTTATGTCTCAGCCCCGACCCACGAGCCTCATTCCTGATGAATGGCTTATGCCTGAAACATCGATTCTCTTGCTCCTCAAATGCTTCCTGACCTGCTGTGCTTTTCCAGCACGACATTCTCAACTTTGATCATGGAGATCAGATCGAACAAATTTGAATTTTTCAAGGAGGTGATCAGCTATGTTGATGATGATAGTGCATTTGATGTAGTTTGTACAGATTTCAGCAAAACCTTTGACAAGGTCCTACATGGAGGACTGATAAAGAAGGTAAAAGCGCATTGGACTCAGGGGAACATGGCACAATTGATTCAAAATTAGCTCAGTGGCAGGAGACACAGGATGGCATAGAAGAGCTTTCTCATGGCTTAATGAGACTATCTAGGGTAAAGATTTGAATGCTATGCAGACTGAAGGCCGTTGTTCAGTGGCATACCACAGAGATCAGTGCTGGATCCATTTTTGTTTGTGATATACATAAACAATGCAGATAAGAAAGTGGGGAGGAAGATAAGTAAACTTGCAGATGACATGGAAGTTGGCTGGGTGGTTAATGGTGAGGAAGAAGGCTTAAGATTACAGGAAGATACAGACAGGTTGGTCAGATGGGCAGATCAATGGCAATGAGTTTAACCATACAAATTGTGAAGTAACGACTTTGGAAGAAATGACAAGGCAAAAAGTACTCAATGCGTGGCAGGATACTAGGAAGTTCTGAGGAACAGCAGCATCTTTGGGTTCTTGCCCAAGATCACTGAAGGTGGCAGGATAAGTTAATAGGATGGTTAAGAAGACATAAAGGACCCTTGGCTCTGTCAGTCCTGACATAGATTATGAGAGCAGCGAGATCATGTTGGAGCTTTATAAAATGTTTAGGCCACAGCTGAAATGCACTGTGCAGTTCTGGTGACCAAATTATAAAAAGGATGTGATTGCAAAAAAGGGATACAGAGGAGATTCACTAGGATCTTTCCTGGGTTGGAGCATTTTAGCTATGAAGATAGGCTCAGGTTGTTTCCTTTAGAACAGAGAAGGCCAAGAGAAGACCTAATTGAGGTGTATCTCACTAAGTAGAATATGGACTGGTGAATAGGAACCAGCTGTTCCTTTAAGTTGAAGAATCAGTAATAAGAGAATATAATCTTAAGGTTAAGGACAGGAGGTTTAGAAGGGATTCGAGAAAAATGTTTTCACTCAAAGATTGTTGAGAATTTGAATGCAATGCCTGAATGGGTGGGGATGGGGGAGTAGTCCTCACAACTTTTAAAGAATGCTTGGATGAACACTTGAAATGCCATAACATTGAAAGCTATGAGCCTAGTGCTGAAAAGTGGACTTAGTGTAGATAGGACAATACACACTCAATGGACCAAAGGGGCTCTTTTATGCTGTATGACTCTGGGACTCCATGAGTTGAGAAATGATAAAAGCAAGAAATCACTTGAAGTGGTCCCCTAAGACATTGTAGGATAGAGTATAGGGAAGAAACGATGGGAACTTCTCAAAAGGATATGATAATTATGGGAAATTTTAATCATTATCCCAACCAGAAAAATCAGATGGGTAAAGATAGTCTAGATTAGAACTTCACAGAATATTTTTGTGATAGTTACTGGAACAGAACATTCTGGAGGCAAAGAGCTAGACGTCATATTGTGCTAAAAGATAAATTATTGACCTTGTAGTGAAAATCTCCCAAGTAGCAACAGCCATATGATGGAATTTTACATTTAGTTTGAGGGAGAGAGAAATGGGTCCAAGATATTTTAAATTTAAGTTTGGGCAATTTATGAAGTCATGAAAGCAGAGCTTGCTAAATTAAAATGACAAATTAGCTAAAGGATCAGTCACTAAAGATGCAGTGACAGACATCTAAGATGACGTTCTAAAATAATTTTTCTTTTTTGTTAAAATATATTTAAGAGCAGGATCTTCCATCCATTGTTAACTAAAAAAAGTTAAAGGTAATAACAAATTTAATAAAAACAGTGGGTAGTTGTAAAGGAGTGAGAGGATAGGTCGAGACAGAGACCAGCATGAGAAAAAGGCAGGTAGACAAAGGGATGTATAGAGAAAGTAAAGCTGCTAATGGGGACCATAACCATGCTTGTGTTGGTTTCCTCCAGATGCTTCAGTTTCCTCCCACAATCAAAAGATGTGCAGGTTAGGTGTATTAGCTATGGGAAATGCAGAATTATAGGATAGGGGATGTGTCCAAATAGGATGTTCTTTGTAGGTTCCGTGAGGGCACTATGGGCCAAATGGCCTGCTTTCACAATGTAGGGATTCTATGATTCTGTGTTTCAAGGAAAAAGCATATGAATGGTAGATCAGAAGATTGAACAGAATATAAAAATCAGCAAAGCTAATAAAGAGGAAAAGTAGACTATGTGAAAACCAGCCAGCAATATATAAACTGACAGTAAGAGTTTCTATCGTTATTTTAATAAGAAGTGTAAATAAATCATGCATTGACCTTATTGAATCTGGAGAATTAATAATGAACATAGGAGTTGGAAGATGAACAGGTTTTTGCATCAGTCTTAGAAATAGCTGTAAATCAGGAAATGGAAGGAAGGAGTAACATCCCGCCGAAAGTCAATAATTAGTTCTTTGGTTTTGCTGGCATTGAGAACTAGGTTGTTCTCAGTGCACCATTTTTCCAGGTCTTCCACCTCCTGTCTGTAGTCTGTTGCGTTGCCAACTGAGATTCCACTGACTATGGTGGTGTCATCAGCGAACCTGTAAATGGCATTAGTCTGGTATTTGGCGACGCAGTCATGGGTGTACAGTGAGTACATTAGGGGGCTGTCAAGGAAAGGCCGCCAGCATTCTCAAAGATCCATCCCTCCCCCCGGGGAGCTTCAGTGTTGAGTGTTAGTGATGATTAAATATTGTCCCCAGTCTTCACTGATTGTGGCCTGTGGGTCAGGAAACTGAGGATCCAGTTGCAGAGAGTGGGGCTTAGTCGGAGATCATTAAGTTTAGTAAACAGTCTCAAGAGGATAATAGTGTTGAAGGCAGAACTGTAGTATTCTTATATAGCAGTTCTTGGTGTCAAGATGTTCTAGGGAGGAGTGAAGGACAAGTGATATGGCATCTGACGTGGATCTGTTGGTCCAATAGGCAAATTGGAGTTGGTCAAGAGTAGTGGGGAGGCTGGAGTTGATTAATGCTATGACCAGCCTTTCATTGCACTTCATGACCACTGAAGTTAGGCCCACTGGGCGGTAATCATTGAGACAGGTTACATGAGCCTTCTTAGGCACAGGGATGATGTTGGCTCTCTTGAAACAGGCAGGGACCGTGGCCTGCTGCAGGGAGAGGTTGAAGATGTCCGAGAAAGACCTCTGCCAGTTGATCTGCACATGCTGCGAGTGCACGGCCTGGTACTCCATCTGCTCCCATCGCTATCCTTGGATTCACACGAAGGAAAACTGATCTGACCTCTGATGCAGCGACTGTTGGGATAGGTTCATCAGAACTTATCGGAATAGGTGTTACCTCTCCACTGAAATTCTGCTCAAAGCGAACATTGAAGGCGTTGAGACAATCTGGGAGGGATGTGTCATCATCTGCTATCTTGCACTGTCTCTTTTTAGAACCTGTGATGTCATTCAGTCCTTGCCATAGTCACTGGGTATCTGTCTGGGTCTCTAGTTTGGATCAGTATCGGTCCTTGGCTGTCTTAATGGCTCTGCGAAGGAGGTCATACTTGGATTCCTTATATTTAATTGGTTCTCCTGATTGAAGGCCTCACACCTGGTGTTTAGCAGGTTCTGTATGTCCTGATTCATCCAGGGTTTCTGCTGGGGAACACCCGGATTGACTTCCTCTGTATACAGTCCTCCACACACTTGCTGATAAAGTCTCTGACAGTGGTGGCATACTCGTCCAAGGTATCTGCGGATTGTTTGAACATGGCCCAATCAGCCGATTCCAGACAGCACCAGAGTTGATCCTCTGCCTCCTCCGACCAGCACTGGACCTGTATCCGCGAGGGGGTCTCCTGCTTCAATTTTTGCCTGTAAGCCTGGAGAAGCAGCATGGCATTGTGGTTGGAATTCCCGAAATGATGCTGGGGGATGAGTGATAGGCACAGTGATGTAGCAGTGGTCTAAAATGTTCGGGCCACTGATGGGGCAGTAATATTCTGGTGGTACTTGGACAACACCTTCCTTAGATTGGCATGATTGAAATCGCCAGTCACAATAAACAGGGCGTCAGGGTGTTCCGTCTCCAGGGTCTTAGTGGTGGAGTATAGCACATCCAGAACTTCCTCGACCTTTGCTTGTGGCTGTACGTACACAGCAGTTAGTATAGCAGCTGTAAATTCCCCTGGTAGATCGAAGGGGTGGCATTTGATGGTGAGGTGTTCAAGGTTTGGGGAGCAATGGCTGCCCAGGGTTGCAATGTCCATGCACCACAAATTGTTGATTAAAAAGCAAACCCCTCTACCCTTTGTCCTACCCAAGGACGCTGTGCAGTCCATACGATGGACAGGAAAACCATCAGCCTGAAGTGCGCAATCGGGAATGGATGGGTCGAGTCAGGTTTCTGTGAAGTAGAATGTGCAGCACTTCACGCTGGAAGCTGAGCTGTATTCTGAGTTCATCCATCTTGTTTCCAGACATTGTAATTCGCTGTGAGTAAACTAGGGAGTCTTGAAACTGCGTAGTCTCAGACCCGAAATAATTACTGTACTTCACCTCCACAGATGTTGCTGCTCCTGCTGAGTTTCTCCAGCAATTTGTATTTTTGTTTCATATTTCTGTTATATGCAGTTCTTCATTTTATCCCAGAGTGGAACCTAGCCTGATACAGCATAAGTCTTTTTTTTGGATTACCACAGAGGTTGATCACTGAAGAATTTCACAAGAGGTTGACAATGTATCTTAAACAAAAAAAAACACAAAATTATTAGACAAAATGAGAAAAGACCTGTGTTACTATATCTAAAACTTATTGAAACAACCTCATCACAAATATCAGAAAGATTCATTTTTTTCCACAACAACAAACTTACAGACACTCAGACTATGTGAAGGATTACTCTGTGGTAAAACCTGACAAAAAAAATAACTAAAGAACTGTGGATGCTGGAAGTCTGAAACAAGATTAGAATCGAAGTGTCACTGGATCTGAAATGTTAACTCTGATATATCTCCACAGATGCTACCAGATCTGTTGAGTTTTTCCAGCAATTTCTGTTTTTGTAGTCTATGAAAGAAGTCCTCGTTCAGCTGCCGCAGCTGCAATCATTTTCAACAAATGTCTGTGCATTCACACAATGTTATTTTCTTCAATTAGTGTCTGTCCCTGTAACCTTAAACAAGCTGTCAACTCATATCAAGATTACTGCTCAATATAGAATTTTATAGTACAGGAGGCCATTCAACCATTATGTCTGTACTGGCTCCTGAAAGAGCTATCCAGCTAGTCCCATTCTCTAATCTCTAGATACAGCATTTTCAAATATATATCCAGCTTCCTTGTGAAACTTCTTATGGAACCTGCATCTACCACTATTGCAAGCAGTGCCTTCCAAATCCTTACAATGTTCTCAGTAAAGAATTTTTTCCTCATCTCATTCATAACTTTCTTGCTGGCAAACTTGAAACTGTGATACTAGTTACTGGCATACCAATTAATGGGAACAGAATATCCTTCTTTGTCAAAATTGTTCATATTTTGAACACCTCAATAAGGTCACCTCAATCTTCTCTGCTCCCAGGAGAAAAAGCCCAATTTTTCTACTCATTCGTTGCACTTTAAATCTCTCATTCCTGGTATCATTCTAACCCTTTTCACACTCTCCAGGGCTTTGACATCCTTCCTTAAATAAGGTATCCAGAACTGAACATAAATGTTATCTGGCCAATGATTAGTAGAGGTGTATATGTTTAATAAACTCATATCTTCAACTTCTGTATAGGATGTCTTCCTCTCTAGTACTTCCACAGCCAGTGTTTCTGGAGTTTTCTTCTAAGCAACTCAGGTCAGGCAGCATCTGTGAAGAGAAAGCAGAGTTAACATTTTGAGTCCAGTGATTCTTCATCGAAGCTCATAGCAGTCAGGAAAAAGTATTTATGCTGAAGGTGAGGTTGGAAGGATAGTGAGAGAAGTGAACAGATAGGTGGAGACAGAACCAAGAGAGGGAAAGGGAGAGGGAGAGAGAAAAGAAGAGAGGGGGAGAGAGAAAAGAAGAGAGAGCGAGCGAGAGAGATATTGGCTTGGCAGTAGGAGACAGAGGGTTAGTTTTGGACTGGAGGCCTGTAAACAGCAATGTTCCAGAGGGATAGGTATTGTGTCCACTTTTGTTTGTCATGTATTTTTTTATGAAGTTGAAGGTGTGTACTGTATCTTTGAGAGAGAGAGAGAGAGAATGCTATTTGAATGGAGAGATTACAATTATCTGTGTATATGACTAAACCCAGAGTATACTGGAAAATTGAAAATGTAATATTTGGCTGTGAAATGGATAGCTGAGTTTTGACAGCTTGTTTTGACAAAACAAATTTAACCAGTTTAAACAATGCATCAGTAAAACACAATTGAATTTTAATTTATTGTTTTAACAACATCGATCCAATGAGATAATTTGATGTTGGAAAGTATAAGTACATTTTGAAAGTTGGTCAGAGAGCAGCTACCATAGAGAGAGAAACTGCTGGAAAACTAATTGCCCATCTAACATCTTGCTCTCAGAGAAATTAGGTAACATTTTCTATCAAAAGTACCTTTTCAAGTGGAACATATTCACAGTAAAAAGAAAGATGACTACCCAGGGAAATCAGCAGCAGGAAAATTGAAGACAGCAGAGAAGACAAATACTATGTGATTTAAGATTAAGTGAATGTAATTTTAATAAATGTCTTATTGGAACAGCATATTGTTATCAAGTTGGAGTCAGATCGTAAGCAGGTAAGAGAAAGAGGGGCTTAGATGTGTGAATATTTCTTTGTTTAATGTTCACTTTTAGATTTAGAAGATAAATTGATATTTTTCTTTAAATAGTGGAATTTAGGAGTTTTCTGTCTCATATTTTAACAGATTACAAGGCGAGCTTTTCTGGATGTTTGGTTTAATGAACATAATGGTTCACCTCCATCTTGTAACAATATAAACAATTTAGATGAGAATATAGGAGACATGATTAGCAAGTTTGTGGATGACACCAAAATTGGTGGTATAGTGGATAGTACGAAGGTTCCGTAAGATTACAAAGGGATCTTGATCACTTAGGTCAATGGCCTGAAGAGTCGCAGTTGGGAGTTTAATTTGGATTAATGCATGGTATTGCAGTTTGGTAAAACAAACAAGGGTAGTCTTATGCAATTAATGGTAGGGTTCTGGGTAATGCTCTAGAACAGAGAAACCCAGGGGTTCAAGTACGCATTTCTCTGAAAGTTGCACCACAGATAGGGTGGTTAAGAAAGCATTTAGCATGCATGCCTTCATTATTCAGACCTCTGAGTATAGGGGTTGGAACATCATATTCAGTTGTGCAGGACATTGGTGAGACCTCCTGTGTGCAGTTCTGGTCACCCTACTATAAGAAAGATATTATTAAATCGGAGAGGGTTCAGCAAACATCTTACCAGGAATGGAGGGTTTCAGTTAGGAGGAGACACTGATTTATTTCATTGGAAAATAGGAGGTTGAGGGGTGACCTTTATAGACGTTTATAAAATTATGAGGGCCTAGATAACATGAATGTAGCAAGGGTCTTTTCTCTAGGGTGAAGAAGTTCAAAAGCAGGGGACATTTTTGAGGTGAGAGGAGAACATTTTAAAAAGGACATGAGAGGCAACTTTTTTTACACAGAGAATGGTTCATATGTGCAATAAACTACCAGAGGAAGTGATGGATGCAGGTGCAATTACAACATTTAAAAGACATTCGGATAAGTACATGAAGATGAAAGCTTTGGAGGGATACAGGCCAAGTGCAGAAAATTGGGACTAGTTTAGTTTAGGAACATGGTTGGCATGGACTAGCTGGACTAAAGGGTCTGTTTCCATGCTGAAGACTCTATGACTATGATTTCTCTCCAACCCCAGTCTTGATTGATTGAAGGCTACTACTAAGAGCAGCTCTGCTGTAATGGACCACTTCTCTCTAGGTTGGAAAACCAAAGTCAGCAAATACCTGAGGAACTTACTCCCCAGGTGGCTTGCTAATCATTTAGCTCAAATCACATGATTTCACTATCCAAAATTACTTTGAAATCTTTAAGAAAAAACAAGTCTTGACCTTCAAGGAACTGAAAACTGAAATCCATTTTCCTCTATTTTAGAAAGTAAGTTCCAAATAATAATAGATTATGACTGGTGTAGGGAGTAATATTTTGGAACAAAAAGGGGGGGCTGAGTGGCCTACTCAAACCTCTTCCAGCATTCAATGAGATAATGATTGATTTGTGGCCTAACTCCATATACCTGCCTTTCACTCAAATCCCTTAAGCCTTTGCTAAACAAAACTTCAGATATAAAATTAACCACTGATCAAGCATCTACTGCCATCTATATTAGTATGGCTCGATTGATTAGTTAATAAGAAACAGAGGCTAGACATAAATGCATCTTTTTCCTGGTTGGCAAGATGTAATGAGTGAGTGAGTGTTATGACATGGAAAATGATGTTGCAGCCTCTACCTTTTACAATTTATAGTTAAATGGACCCAAAGTATGGTTTTGCTGATGACAGAGAGATAGACAGAAGAGTAACTTGATTTCAGCTCAAAGGAGTGGCTATGGTTATGCGCATGAGCTCCAGTTCTGCTTGTCAGTTTATGGAGTACATGGAACATTCCTTGTTTCAGTCCTACGTTGGACCCCACCCATAACTTTTTCTCCGGTACATCGATGACACCATTGGTACTAGTAGTTTGATAAAGTTTATCTATTTCACTTCCAAGTTCCATCCCGCTCTTACCTTCACCTACTCTATCTCTGAATCCTCCTTTGCCTTCTTCCATAGCTCTGTTACCAATTCTGGGGATCAGCTGGCTACTAATATCCACTATAAACCTGACTCCATCAGTTACCTTGTCTGTACATTCTCACATCCTGCTTTCAATAAATACTCTATTCCATTCTCCCAAATCTCTATCTCCAGAGTTACAATGATGCCAACTATGGCAAGTGGGGGGGGGGGGGGGGGGGGGGGGGTGTCTCCAAAATGTTCACCTTCTTCCTCAAACAAAGATTCCCCACTACTGTTGGCTGATAGGGCCCTCAGCTATGTCTGATCCATCTCCCACACTTCAGCCCTCAACCCCTCTCTTCCTTCCCACCACAGCTATATGGTCCCCCTCATCCTCACCTATCTACCATCCTACTGGAATCCACATCCAAACGATCATTAGCCACAACTTCCACCATCTCCAGTAGGATGCCACCATCTGAGATACCTTGATCCACTCCTCCCCCACTCCCAACACCACTCCACACCCCCATATTACCTTCCATTGCAATTGCAGAAGGTATAACGTCTCACAATTTACTTCCTCCTCAATATCGAAGGCTCCAGATACACCTTCCAGGTGAAGCAGTAATTTACCTCCACCTCACTCAATCTAATCTACTGTATTCACCGTTCATGTGGTCTCCTTTACATTGGTGAGACCAAGCACACACTGGCGACCATCTTCGCAGAACATCTACGTATAACAAAAATGACCTGGAATTGCTGTAGGGCTTCAGCAAAGCTGAGCGCTAGCTGGAAGAACAATACCTCATTTTCCATTTGGGAAATCTGCAGTGTTCTGCACTCAATATAGAGTTCAATAATTTTAGGACTTGAGCACCTAACCCTAACCCCCACACATCAGGCCTTGTCATCTCATGGGTTACTACCACACAAAACCCATTATCAGCTACTAATGGCCCCCTTGTTTTTTTCCTCTTTCTCTGGGCTCTAACTCCAATTGTTTCTGTTTCAAACAGATTTTTCCAGCAATTTCTGTTCTTGTTTGTTATAGAAACGCAAGCTGTGAGGCTACAGGAGGTGTATATAGTGAGTGAGTAAGTAAAGATTTGGCAAATGGAATGTAATGTGGGAAAGTATGGAATTGTCTGTTTTGACAGGAGAATACAAAAGAAACATCTTACCTAAACAGTGAGAAATTAGAGTTTGAAAAGGAATAGGACTTACAAAGATTAGGATGCATTTATAAACAAGTAATTAGGAACATTAAATGGAATGTTATAATTTATTTCCTATCCTTAGTTGCTCACCATCACCTAGACCAAGAGGGGTTGAAAATAAATTCTGGACCAGCCAGCAATATCCACATTTTTTTAAAAAGTGGCTGAGATGTGACCTAATGGAATTTAAAATAATAAAGAAATTTGAAAGGATAGTCATAAAGAAAAGATAATCTTGCCAAACACCAGACAACAGTTGACCAATGATTTGTTCCACTATGGCCTAGGCTACACAAGTAGCAATGTATCTTCATTCTGCCTCACCATTTTATAAAAATGTCATGAGCCATATTTAGATGGGGTATCTCTTGTCTCTCAACAGTGATTTCTGCATGGCCTGGGGATGTTGGAGGGAGGCAGGAACCTGCAAGTTCTCTAGTATGAGAGAGTCATGCTGGTTACCAGGTTATGTAGTATAGACGACCAAAATATACACGGTGGTCATATATAGGTTTTCATGGAATTGATGCCATTTCAAACAAGAAACTATAGGTTGGTGGTAGGGTGCTCTCAACAAATGTGGTTGCAGTTAAAACATCCTGCACCTGGATAAGACAGCGACGGTGGGGAATCCCATTCCTTAAGTTGCTTGGCTCTCATCACAATGGGATTGCTACTTGTGTAGCCCAGGCCATAGTGGAACAAATCATTGGTCAACTGTTGTCTGGTGTTTGGCATTGGCAACTGTTTTCCATAGTTAACCTTTGATCCAATATGGCAAGGTTCCAACTTTATTTCAGAGAATTGGGCTTATGGGCTCTACCTGGGTCACAAGACTTTCTTTCATAGAGATGTACAGTATGGAAACAGACTCTTCGGTCCAACCCATCCATGCCGACCAGAAATCCCAATCTTATTTCCTTTTGTGTTGCTTTCCCTGGGGCCCTGACGATCCTTGTCTTCTCCACCTCAATTCTGTGTCCCTTCACGCAACTATTAATGTGTGTCCATTTTACCCCCAGAATCCATAATTCTGGAATTTCCCATTTACTTGTTGACTCTAGAGTCCAGTTACTGTGATCAATTTTAATTGCAGCCTACCCTCACCTTCTGGAGCTCCCAGTCCCTCCTATTCACAGATTCCATACTATCTATGAATCCCTCAGCAACCCTATATAACAAAGCACATCCCCAAACATGATTTGCCACTTGCCCCATGAGTACATAGAATAAACCTCTGATCGTCATTGAGCAAACCTCCATGGCTGATCTTGACCCCACACCTTGTACTGACTTGGAAGGACAGCCCAACAGTACACAGTTCTGACTGATGTGTCTGAACAGCACTCTAACTGGTCTACCACTCATTCCCAGACTGTTTGCACTTAACTTGCAGGATTGACCATCGCTTGATCCCAAGACTGCAAGAACAGAGATATACACATTCTGGTAGGAACAAGAGCCTGACCAATAGCCAGCCCCTGGATTGGAATAGAACGAACCCTATGAATGACTATGGCAACATCCCCTCAAAGACAGTAGTCACCCTTAAGGACTACTCCCCTCTGACATTCACATTTTATGATTTGCTTGAGGCATATGCAGTATGCTTGTCACATAAACTGCTAGCACATGCTGGAGATGTAACATTGATGGAGCAGAATGCTACCTACTATCTGACGTGGTAGATTTACTGTTAAGTGTTCCCCACTGTCATAAGGTGCTTACCTCTTACTCTGTATTGAACAGCAAAACAAGACTGCAGCTGGCAGTCTGACAGAGCATAAAGACCCAATGCACTACAAAAAACTCTCACAGGATAGGCAGTGTATAAGTGCTGAAGTCTGAGAGTGCATGCTAAGAGACCAATGGGAACTAGGTAGGCACTGGAAGTCTTCAAGTAAACATTAAAATGAGTGTGTTAAGAAAGCAAGGGTCATAAGATACATCCTGTATAGTTGCATGTGATGCATTTACATCCTTCTGCAGTGACCTTTGGGCTATCAGCCATGATCTCATTGAATGGAGAAGCAGATTTGATGAGCTCAATGGCCCACTTTTGCTCTTCTATCTTATGGTTTTATTTTTGTGATTCACATGACAATGGCATTGTTTTTCCAATTTCAAAAACAAACAATTAAAATTGCCCAACATGAGACACTATTAGTAAGGAATAATCTTTCATTAAATTTAGAGTGAGTGACTATATTATAGTAGAAGTAGGCCATTCAGTTGACCAAGCATGCTCCACCGTTCAACATGATGAATAATGATCAGATCAGCAACAATCACACTTACATGCCTTTTTCCCCCGAGAATCCATGATTCCTTGACTGATTGAAAATATGCTTATTGCAACTTTATGACTCAGTGCAAAATAAAGTGCTTCAACTAAGGGTTACTGCAGTAAGTAAGCCTTCCAGAATGAGAAGCGAGTGGGAGAGAATAGAAGGCATGGATTGAATTGCCTATCTGCAGTACGTACAATGGGGAAAAGACACAAAACATAGCATGATGCAAGTGCAGGGAAAGGAGCGGACTGGTGAGTAGGATCATTTAATCCCTTGCTGCATCCACAACATATTGTTCGAGGAAACCATTCCAAACATGTTCAATGAACTCTTCCTCATGGCTAACTCTACCAAATCAGATGATCACATTTTACATAAAGGTTAACTCACCCATGTTTAAAGTACTGCCATTTTTCACATGCTGTCATTATTTCCGGATTTATTTTCTATCCCACCAGAGGATTTAGACTACTCCTATCGGTACCCTCTTCCCTTTTTTCTTATTGACCTCCATCTAGATGGATTCTACATCAGCTGAATCAAGATCATTCCTTACTGTTGCTCATTAGGCTGATCCCAGATAAGAAGAGGGGTTAAGCAGGTTGGGCCTGTACTCATTGGGAGTTTAGAAGAATGAGAGGCAACCTTATTGAAACATACGAGATTCTTAGAGAACTTAGAAGGGTCAATGCAGAAAGGTTGTTCCCCTTTGTTGGAAAGCCTGGAACGAGGATGTAACCTCAGAATAATAGGTCACTCATTTATGGCAGAAATGAGAAATTTCTTCTGATTAGCGAATTTGTGGAATTCTAACCATCGAGGGATGTAGAGGCATGGTCTTTACTATTTTATATATTTGAAGCAGCTTTTACTATGCAGTTTTATATTATTTGCTACTTTACCTTCAGTTTATTTTCTCCCCATTTTGGTCATCTTTTGTTGGTTTTCAAAATGTACGCAACCTTCTGGATTACCCCTACTCTTTGCTACATTGTATTTCTTTTTCTTTCAGTTTGACACCATCTTCACCATATTTGGTTAGGCATGATTGGTTTATCCCATTATCTGCTATTTTTTTTAAATGCCTGTCATTGTTCTTAGAGTGTCTTCTCTGATCAACATCTTTCCCACTCCATTCCAGCCAACTCTACATCCAAAGTAATTCCTTTAAGTTCAGCTGATCTTTCCAATCCAAGTTTCTCACATTCAAACAGAATGCTAAATTCTAAATATGGTCACAGTTTCCTAGGATATCTTTTACTCCAAGATAATATTTAAACCTGCTTCTTTACAGATTACTGATTCCAAAATAGCCCCATCACTTGCTGGATCCACACTGTTCTAGGAAACTATCTGCCAATTTGATTTTCCCAATCTAATTATCTCTATCCTACTGTACAGCTACAGTTAGGAGGCCTATAAACAAGTCTTATATTAGAAGTTTTTTCTTCCTCTTATTATTTCGTCCCTTCAACCATGTGGATTCTACATCCTTTGATCCACAATAATTTTGTTAATTTTGTTATTGTACTAACTAGCTGATACCAGGTATGGACGACAGTCTTATGAGGAGAGGTTGAGTAGATTGGCCCCTACTCATTGGAATCTAAAAGAATAAGAGACCACCGCAATGAAACTACAAGATTCTTAGAGACTTGACAGGATAGATATAGAAAGTTTGTTTCCCTTGTGAGAGTCTAGGACCAGAGGGCATGTTATCAGTTTAAGGATCATCTATTCAAGGCAGATGAGAAGTTTCTTCTGTTAGACAGTAGCGAGTCTGTAGAATTCTTTACCAAATAAGGATGCAGGGATGGTTTATTAAAGTATATTCAAGGATGAGATTTTTAAATCAGTAAGGGAATCAATGGTTATTTGGGAGTGGGGGCAGCAGGAAAGATGATCAAAGATAATTAGATCAGCCATGATCTCATTAAATAGCAGAGCAGAGTCAATGGTCTGACTGGTTTACTTATACACCTGCATCCTAAAGTCAAAGCTACCCACCACCTTTTCTTTGCTGTATGTCCTCTCAAAAGGTCACATATCCCTGAATATTTAGTTCATAGCTTTGATATCCTTGTAACCATGCCTCTGTAATGGCTAAATCATATGCCTTAACTTCGATTTGTGCCATTAACGTATTTACTTTGTTTCAAATACTACATGTATTTAAGAGCTATTAATTTTGCCTATTCATCAGATTTTCCCTATTTAAGCCCATTTGCTGCTTTTTTGTGAACAACTTGCCCCTTCCAGTTCCACTCTGGGTATCATTACCAAACTAATTGCCCTATGTCTCTACTATATCCATTTGCGTTATAAGCCTATGCATCAACAGATGCATTTTTGACTTTAAGTCTACTTGTTCCTTGCTCATTTCAGAATATAACAGATAACAAATTCCAGGTACATTTAAGTTATTTTATTTTTCAAAGTGCAAATTAAGTCATTTAGAATTAAAATGCAACATTTCAATTATGTTTTAATGGGTACTATGAGGACTAACACTTAATACAAGAGCTCCAGCCATTTGTCTGTCATTGCCATTGTATAAACATTGTCAGATCAAGTGTCTTTGTGGAATTTTGAACCAGCTCCACCGTACCTGTATTGCTATTGACAGTCTGTTCAGCTATGTATGTGTATATATAAATAAAAATAGACAGTCTAACACGGGACACAACAACAGTATGACACGGAGGCAGGAGGTTGTCACAATACAGACCATAAGGAAATTTCCACTTTGTTATGATAAGAACTTATCCTACTGGCTAAGTCTATGTTTGTTAGTTATTGTCAGCAATAGTTAAATAACATTGTCAGAATATGACAGAAGCACAGGTTGTACAGCATTAAGTTGGAAACTATAATGAAAATTCAAGTTTTGTTCCCAGTCCTGCCTGCCCACCCACCCACCTCCCCGCAACCACACCCCAATCATGAAGCAAGTTACATCATGCTTGAATGAACCTGGTGGCCCTGCCATTTAATCCAATGTTCCCATCAACATGTGCACCAATGTCTGTCCCAGTATTAGACATGTGGCAGCAGGAATGAAAAGATGCATTCACACACATTCATCTTAACAAAACGAAAAGGTTTGTGATACCAACAGGAATACAAACTTACATTAAAAAAAATTGCTTTGCTTAAGCATTTCCAAGATTGATTCTCATAACACCTAAAGTAGAATGATGTACCCAAATGATGATTTAAATCAGTAACTGCATGATTAGCCAAGGTTTTTTTTGTCTAATTTTTTTGTTCAACTATATTTCAAATCTTTGATATGGAAAAAAATTTCAAACAAATTGAACCTTCACAAAAAAAGCTCAAGTTCAATTTATTAACATTTCAGAGTTTTGCTACAGTAATCCATACTGGGTTTCTTACGCTAATCTGATGTCAGTTAAAACCATTAACCACACAAATGACAAACAAAACGATTTTTGGAAATGTTAAGAAAGTTCAGATATGGAAAAGAGACGGATTTGAACACGGATTTGTGTTGAGATGATAAACAGTTATAAACTCTTGACTACTGTAATGTTTAACCTCATAATATCAAACCCACATTCCAGATTTCATTTTCCACCAAATACATCATCTTGATAGAATTGATTCATTTTGCCCTTTCTCAAATATGATCTGAATACCAGACCATGATATGTCTTTAACTTCACAGCTAATAATAAATATATTTTTCTTTGTATTGTACATAGACACATATTTTCATTAAGATATCAAATGCCATTTGATGGAAGTTGGAAACTCAATGGTGCGTTATGGGCCTGCATCAAATCAAAATAAATATTCACTCATTCACCACAGTCACACCTGTTTTGATACTGCACTCAAACTTCATCCACAGCCAAGGACAGACGCAGAAGACATTCAACATAGTGATTTTGTTCATTGCAAATTATTGGGTAAATTCATGCACCACAGCTTTTACAATTGTACATACTTTACATGATATATAAATCTTCGGTTAAAAGACAGTTTTACTTATATTACCACATCTTACATCCTGAGAAGATTAACATTTTGTGATTATATGCACTAAATTAGACATACAACCACATTACAACAACTGAATAGTCAGAACATTTGGAAGGAACATGCTGGGAGTGTGACTTGAGAATACTGAGATCACTGCAAAGGGATTCTTGTCCCATCCCTGTGTACCACTGCTATGTTTACCAAATCCTCCCCAAGTCAAGATGCTGCCATTCACAATTGAGCAACCTGGTGAATGCTTCGTAAGCACATCAACAGCTGGTGATAGGGGCTGCCAGGAGTCGCCACCATTTCAAACACTGACTGGAAGGCACGGCGATCTAGCTCCTCATCAATCTGCTTCCTGTAGAAGTCCATTGCCAACAAGCAGAAGAGATTTATATCCACTTGTTCAGCCTTACCCATTCGGCTGATAACGTGGGGGAGGCTGGATATGCAGTTAAGAAATTGTTTTGCTGTAACTATACTGTGGCCTGCTCTGTCATGGCTCTGGGGGTTATGATTGATTTACAGCATGTTTTCTGACTTTTCCAAATAACACGGATCAAGTCAACTACGATTTGATATTTAATCATTAGCAGCACATTTCTGTCCTTTAACCATTTCATAAAACATTCATAAGAACTCTCAATACACCAGCTATGGCAACCCCCAGAATTCAAAAGTTTTTGCAGGATTGCAGTGAATTAGTCTTAATTCATTGGGTAGCCCACTTCTGAACCAGATGTACATTCAAATCCCATGCCAGAGATACAAGTCCATAATACCACACTTCACTGCAGTACTAAAGGAATGCTACATAGCTGGAGGTACCAACTTATTGAATCAGATATTAAATCAAGGCTCCATCTTCCTTCTCAGGAAAATATACCAAGGCACTATTTTGAAAAAGGGTCATTGGAACTCTGTGGCGATTTGTGTGCATTAATTTTGTTTTTAGTTTGGATTTTAAACTAGTGGTATACGGGTATTTCATTTTGTGTAGGGGTTTAAAAATTAACTAGGTCAGTCTTTCTTGAACCATGATTTTAAACTAGTATGTTTCAGACAGCAAGGCCTTCTAGAACAGGGCAGCATGGTGGCTCAGTGGTTAGCACTGCTGCCTCACAGCACCAGGGACCCGGGATCAATTCCGGCCTCAGGCAACCGTGTGGAGTTTACACATTCTCCCCATCTCTGCATGGGTTTCCTCCTGGTGCACCAGTTTTCTCCCACATTTCCAAAAATGTGCAGGTTAGGTCAATTGGCCAAACTAAATTATCCATGTTTAGGCATGTGTAGGTGAGATAAATGTAGAGTAGTAGGCGACTGAGTCTGGGTGGGTTGCTCTTTGCAGGTGGGTGTGGACTTGTTGGGCCAAATGGCCTGTTTGCACACTGTAGCAAAGTATAAAAAGTCAGTTTTTTTTCTGGGGAGTTTCAACAGGAAATAAAAAGCCCTTAGGCCCCGAGATAGCACAGATTCTTGGATGAGCAAGTATTTTCTAAAGTTAATTCAAAAGCTTTTGAAGCAAGTATAGCTTTTCTGACAAAGGTCATTTACCCACATTATACTTCAGCTGCCATGCATTCTCCCATTCATTCAACCTGCCTAAATCAGTCAGTCATCTCTACCCTCTCCACCTAGCTTTCTGTCATTTGTCATTTATAAACCTGGTGATATTACATTTAGGCCCCTCATCTAAATCATTTATACTATGAATAGCTGAGGTCTAAGCACTAATCCTGTGGTAATCCATTAGTCACTGCCTGCCACTCAAAAGACCCATTTCTTCTGACTGTTTCCTGTCTCCCAAGCAATTGTCCATCTATAATCAATAGATTAAACCAAATCCTATACGCTTTAACTTTACATGCTGATGTCTTATTTCGGATGTTATCCAATGTTTTCTGTAAACCACCTCGCCAATCAACTCTACTGGTAACATTCTTGAAAAACTCCAATAAATCTGTCAATTTACAGCAGCAAATTCACATTCACACCACTGTTGACGTAAAGAAATGCCTTCTAAATCCTTCATCTGGTCAGTTTACTTTTTTTTTGCGCCCCTGTTATGCCCTCAAATTCCCTACTGCGTGGTTCAAAGATTGCAAAAAAAGGGAAAAACATATCTAGGAATCTTTAGTGAATGACTCCAACAAAAAGAGTTCTATTTATCTAATATCTCTTGCAATCCTAGGACTTTCCAAACCACTCTACATCTAATGAAGTGGTGTTGAAGTGTAGTCACTGTTGCAATGTAGAAATGCTCGAGTATTAAAAAACACAGTATTTAAAAAATATACTGACATTTTAGTCTGCATGATAACTACAAACAAACAAAATGCCAATCAAATCACTAAAGTTTTGCTGGCCACCTCAAAACACTTCAGTCTGTGCCCTTGGCAGAAACCCCCGAATAATGGTAGATCCTAAAAAACACACGAAATGCACTAGCTTAACTCAAACAATCTTATGGATCTCTTAAATCGAGCATCTCGTCTCCTATAAACCTGACAATTATTAATGAAGGATACAGAGCTGAAATCCACGCACTGGTTGAAGCGCTGACAAAAAAACAGGAGAGGCTCCACATTGCCATTGCTATTGGTGTTCGCTGTGTGAAGTTTGAAAGCGACAGCATTACCCAGTCCCTCACCATGGAAGACTGTCCAGTATTGTGTAAAGTCTGAAACACCTGTAAATGAAAGAACACAATGTCAATTCAGAATATAAATGGTTCAATAGTTCCAGAGTTCAAGAAAGCTGACATGTATAGCACATGAGAGGATGTGAGCAGTTTTGACAAAGTTTCACAAAATTCCCTACTTCAGAGGCATCATGCTGAACAGTATAGGGCTCAAGGGAGAAGATGGAGGAAATACCTATATAAAACAAAACGATATGGTTGCACTGAAAGCACTTTAGAGCAAGTTCACTCAGCTATGGGATGAAGTTATGAAGAAACATTAGGCACATTGGGTCTATACTCACTGCAGTTCAGAGGAACGAAAAGGTGCTTTTACTAAAACATAGAAAACTTTAAGGGAGCTTGAGGGAAAACCCAAGGACTATGTTTCCCCTTATGAGGAGTCAAGAATTGGGGGCACAGCTTAAAGACAATGGTCTTCTACTGAAGACAGGAATGAGAAGCAATTTCTTCTTTCAGTTTCAGGAATTCTCCTACAGCAAGCAGTGAATGCTAGATCACTGAACGTATTCAGGCTGCATTAGACATGATTTTGGTCAAAGAGAAGTCAAGGGACAGGATAATAATGAAGGTTGATATTATTATGATATACGTCCAGCAAGTAGGCTAGCTGTTTGTCAGGATGTCCAAGAATGTAGGAGGCTGTGGACAAGGTAGCACTGACAGGGAATACTTGCAGACACAGAGATGGGTTCAAATGGTGTATACTTCAACGCAAGGAGTATCAGAAATAAGGTGGGTGAACTTAAGGCGTGGATCGGTACCTGGGACTCTGATGTTGTGGCCATCACGGAAACGTGGATAGAAGAGGGACAGGAATGGTTGTTGGAGGTTCCTGGTTACAGATGTTTCAGTAAGATTAGGGAGGGGGGTAAGCGTTGCTAATTAGAAATGGTATAACAGCTGCAGAAAGGCAGTTCGAGGGGGATCTGCCTTCGGAAGTAGTATGGGCTGAAGTCAGAAATAGGAAAGGAGCAGTCACCTTGTTGAGTGTTTACTATAGGCCCCCCAATAGCAGCAGAGATGTGGAGAAACAGATTGGGAAACAGATTTTGGAAAGGTGCAGAAGCCACAGGGTAGTAGTCATGGGCGATTTCAACTTCCCAAATATTGATTGGAAGCTCTTTAGATCAAGCAGATTGGATGGGGCAGTGTTTGTGCAGAGTGTCCAGGAAGCTTTTCTAACTCCGTATGTAGATTGTCTGACCAGAGGGGAGGCCATATTGGATTTGGTACTTGGTAACGAACCAGGACAAGTGATGGGCTTGTTAGTGGGTGAACATTTTGGTGATGGTGACCACAATTCTGTGACTTTCACCTTGGTTATGGAAAGAGACAGGTGCGTGCAACAGGGTAGGTTTTACAATTGGGGGAAGGGTAAATACAATGCTGTAAGACAGGATCTGAGGAGCATACGTTGGAAGCATAGGCTGTCAGGGAAGGATATCATGGGAATGTGGAACTTTTTCAAGGAACAGATACGACGTGTCCTTGATATGTATGTACCGGTCAGGCAGGAAAGAGATGGTCGTGTGAGGGAGCCTTGGTTGACGAGGGAGATTGAATTCTGGATTAGTGGTGCTGGAAGAGCACAGCAGTTCAGGCAGCATCCAAGTAGCTTCGAAATCGACGTTTCGGGCAAAAGCCCTTCTGAATGTCTTGTAAAGAGGAAGGAGGCGGCTTACATAAGGTTGAGGAAACAAGGTTCAGACAGAGCGTTGGAGGGATACAGGATAGCCAGAAGGGAGCTGAAGAAAGGGATTAGGAGAGCTAAGAGAGGGCATGAAAAATCTTTGGCGGATAGGATCAAGGATAACCCCAAGGCATTTTATGTGTATGTGAGAAATATGAGAATGACGAGAACGAGGGTAGGTCCAATCAAGGACAGTCGTGGGAGACTGTGTATTGAGTCGGAAGAGATAGAGGTCTTGAATGAGTACTTTTCTTCAGTATTGACAAATGAGGGGGACCGTATTGTTGAAGAGGAGTGTGAGAAACGGACTGGTAAGCTAGAAGAGATACTTGTTAGGAAGGAAGATGTGTTGGGCATTTTGAACAACTTGAAGATAGACAAGTCCCCCGGGCCTGACGGGATATATCCTAGGATTATGTGGGAAGCAAGAAAGGAAATTGCAGAGCCGTTGGCAATGATCTTTTCGTCTTCACTGTCAACAGGGGTGGTACCAGGGGACTGGAGAATGGCGAATATTGTGCCCCTGTTCAAAAAAGGGAATAGGGATAACCCCGGGAATTACAGGCCAGTTAGTCTTACTTCGGTGGTAGGCAAAGTAATGGAAAGGGTACTGAGGGATAGGATTTATGAGTATCTGTAAAGCCACTGCTTGATTAGGGACAGCCAGCACGGATTTGTGAAGGGTAGGTCTTGCCTTACAAGTCTTATTGAATTCTTTGAGGAGGTGACCAAGCATGTGGATGTAGTGTACATGGATTTTAGTAAGGCATTTGATAAGATTCCCCATGGTAGGCTTATGCGGAAAGTCAGGAGGCATGGGATAGAGGGAAATTTGGCCAGTTGGATAGAAAACTGGCTAACCGGTCAAAGTCAGAGAGTAGTGGTAGATGGTAAATATTCAGCCTGGAGCCCAATTACAAGTGGAGTTCCGCAGGGATCAGTTCTGGGTCCTCTGCTGTTTGTAATTTTTATTAATGACTTGGAAGAGGGAGTAGAAGACGGAGTCAGTAAATTTGCAGATGATACGAAGATGGGTTGAGTTGTGGATAGTGAGGAGGGCTGTTATCGGCTGCAAAGAGACTTAGATATGATGCAGAGCTGGGCTGAGGAGTGGCAGATAGAGTTCAACCCTGCCAAGTGTGAGGTTGTCCACTTTGGAAGGACAAATAAGAATGTGGAATACAGGGTTAACGGTAGGGCTCTTAGTAAGGTGGAGCAGCAGAGGGATCTTGGGGTCTATGTTCATAGATCTTTGAAAGTTGCCACTCAGGTGGATAGAGCTTGTAAGGAGGCCTATGGTGTATTAGCGTTCAGTAGCAGAGGGGTTGAATTCAAGAGTTGTGAAGTGATGTTGCAGCTGTACAGGACCTTGGTAAGGCCACATTTGGAGTACTGTGTGCAGTTCTGGTCACCTCACTTTAGGAAAGATATGGAAGCTTTGGATAGGGTGCAGAGAAGATTTACCAGGATGTTGCCTGGAATGGAGAATAGGTCGTTCAAGGATAGGTTGAGTGTGCTAGGCCTTTTTTCATTGGAACGGCGAAGGATGAGGGATGACTTGATAGAAGTTTATAAGATGATCTGAGGAATAGATAGAGTAGACAGTCAGAAACTTTTTCCCCGGGTACAACAGAGTGTTACAAGGGGACATAAATTTAAGGTGAAGGGTGGAAGGTATGGGGGGGGGGGGAGGGAATGTCAGGGATAGGTTCTTTACCCAGAGAGTGGTGGGGGCATGGAATGCATTGCCTGTGGGAGTGGCAGAGTCAGAATCATTGGTGACCTTTAAGCGGCAATTGGATAGGTACATGGATGGGTGCTTAAGCTAGGACAAATGTTCGGCACAACATCGTGGGCCGAAGGGCCTGTTCTGTGCTCTATTCTTCTATGTTATTTTGGTTCTAAAGTAGCGTCAAAAAGAATTTTTAGTTCTGTGAAGTCAACTTGTTTTTTTTCAAAAATGGGTAAGAAACAGATTTCTAGCATTGTGTCAAAACAATATCTCCAATATATCATGTGACAATCTTAATGATTAAACAAGCTACCTGGTGAGAGAATTGCACAAGCGTTTATGAATTTGAGCTTTAATGACAAAGAAAGAACTGGAGACAAAAAGCTGTTCAGAAGATATATGCCAACAAGTGATCCAACTAACTAGAAAAAACTCAGATGTTTCCTTACAGTTCAATGGAATCAGTTAGCTCGGTGGATTGGACAGATGGCTTTTGTTGCAGACTTACATCAACTGCAGTTTAAATTCCATACCAATAGAGGTGACCATGAAGGCCCTGCCTTCTCAACTTTGCCCCTAAACAGATGTAGGTCAACAAGCTATTCTCATGAGAGAACATCACGTTTTCATATCACGTGTGTGCTTATTGTAATGGAAACAATCGTTTTTGGAGCTATGGAATGGCAGGTTTAAAATGACCAAGTGCAGTGTACATCTTGCATCATGTGAAATCATGAACATACCAGGCACTCCAGACAAACACATTTGCAGAAAGTGTCAATGGTTGCACAAGCTTGAGCTCCAGGTTTCAGAGCTTGAGCAGCAGCTGAAGACACTATTGTGCAGCCACAAGGCAAAGATCCACATGGATCGTACCTATATAGAGGTTGTCACACTGCAAATTAGAAGCGTAACAGGCAGAAAGGGAATGAATGACTACTAGACAGTGTAAGAAAACCAGGCAGGTAGGGCTAGATTGGGTTGGGATATCTGGTCGGCATGGACGGGTTGGACCAAAAGGGTCTGTTTCCATGCTGTTCATTTCTATGACTCTAGTGCAGGATTCCTGAGTCTACTGTGCTTGCTAACTTGTTTTTGATTTTAGTAACTGGTGGTAGCAATGGTACATCAGGACATGCAGCCAGAGCCAAGCCCATGACATCATAGTTGACCCTGCTGGACTGTAGGGGAGAAAAAGGAATAGAAGAGCAACAGTTATAGGGGATTCCATTGTCAAACAGGTGTTCCTGTAGCAGTAAATATAACTCTATGATGGGGTTTTGCATCCCTGGTGTTAGAGTCACGGATGTCATGCAAGACACCCTTCTGAGGAAGGGACAGCAGCTAGAAATTGTTGTCCACATTAGTACCAATGACAGATAGGAAAAGGGATGAGGTCTTGTATGCCAATTTCAGACAGGATAGGAATTTTAAAAAGCAGGACCTTAAGAGCAGTAATCTCAGGATTACTCTCACTACCACTGGCTACTGAGTATAAGAACAATAGATCTGATCAATTGAACGCATGACTTGAGAACTGGTGTAAGAGGAAGGGCTTCAGATTCCTGAGGAATGGAGGTTCTGGTGCAGGTGGGACCTGTACAAGCTGGATCGTTATACCTTAACAGGATTGGGATCAATTAGTTTTGCAGAGAGTCCCTCCTACTGTTGGGGTGAGTTTTGGCAGGGGGATGGGAATCCGAGAGGCAACTCAAATTGGAAGTAAAGATGGTAATCGGAAGTCATAAAAATGCTACGAAGATGAATTTACAGAAGAACTGTCTCTTTAACTGTATCATAGATGACGGACAGAAAATAAAACTGCAGTGGGTCAAGAAAGCAGCTCACCGCCACCTTCGCGTGGGCAACTAGGAACGGGCAGCATGTGCTAGTCCAGTCTATTCACCTTATGAATAAGTAGTAAAGCCAAGTATCAAGTATTCTTTGTCTTTTTGACATGATTCCATTTTCAAAGTTAAAAACACTCCAAATGCATGTAGCATTCACAATAAGGTAGGCAATCAAAAGTCACAAATAGAGATAAGTAAGTATGATCTAATTGCCATTACCGAATCACGGATGGCTGGTTACCAGGATCAGGAACTGAATATTCAAGGATATTTGATGTTTAGGAAGGATAGACATGAAGGAATTGGAGGTGAAATTGGGCTAATAATAAAAGGGATAGCATCACTGCGGGAGGTAGTCAGATAGCAAAAGCAATGTGTGGAATGTATTTGGATGGAACTAAGAAACAGAAGGGGGTAGCAGTTGGATTTACTAAAGATCACCAAATAGCAGTGGTAGTGTGGGGCATTAATCAGGAAATGAGAGAAATATGTAGCATGGACAACAAAGTTATTATGGGTAACTCTCACCTGCATATAGACTGGGTAAAATCAATTCACTGCCAAATTTGCGAAGGGCATATTTCTAGGATTTGAGGGGGATTTTTGTTAAAGCAATATGGTGAGGAGCAAACTAGAGCACATGCTATTTTATATCTAGTATTATGTAATGAAAGATTCTTAGCACCCTCCAAACCTACAACCGCTTCCATCAAGAAGGACAAGGGTGGCCGATACCTTGGAACATCGATAGGCAAAAACGTAGCAGATGAAATAGAATGTGAAAAAAATGTGAGGTTATTTCACATTGAAAGGAACAATAGAGCAGCTGAATATTATTATTTAAAAGGACAGTGTGCGGAAAACTGCAGTGCAGGGGAATTTGGAAGTCCTCGTGCATAGTCACAAGAAACTATCATACGTTTTCAGTCGGGAATAGGAGCAGCAAATCGAATGCTGGTCTTTACTTCAAAAGCGAAGTATAAAAATAGAAAAGTCTTGCTACAACTATACAAGGTACTAGTTAAACCACACCAAGACTAAGGGAAGGTTCCTGATATTGCAGGCAATGTAGAGAAAATTCACTAGGTGATTCCAGCTGTGGAGGGTTTTATTATCAGAGTTTGACCAGGTTGGGCTGAATGGCTTACTTCTGGCTTACGTACAATCATCCATCAAGAGGTAGCCTCATTTGAGTATCATAATAAAATTTCATGAAATTGAAATGAGAAGTCACTTAGGCATTTGGAAAATGCAAACTAAAATATAAAATAGTTAGTATTGTCCAGGATTACATGAGGATTTAGTTAAATTTTGCTAGACATGCTATACATGTCAAGTATCTGGAAACCCCAAAATTCAATTGAACCTGCACCTTTAATTCCACTACCAGCCTTCAAAGAACTGTTTAATAGGGTTTTAATAGATCATATAGGTCCCACTACCTGAAACCAAGAGTGTGAATCAGTATCTTATAACAATTATGGATGTTTTAATCAGATTTTCTGAAGTGTTGTCTTTTGGAAAAGTTATGGTTAATGGTAGTAGAAAAGTTAACCCAATGTTTATTTTTACAAGATGTGGATTGCCCAAAGAAAGGTAAAAACAATGACTGCAGATGCTGAAAACCAAATACTGGATTAGTGGTGCTGGAAGAGCACAGCAGTTCAGGCAGCATCCAACGAGCAGCGATTTCGCTGCTCATTGATTTGATTGACTTTCTTTGGGCAATACCCAAAGTTCAAATCTTATCTCATTTTTATTCAAAGAAATAAGGAACAGTTTGGGAACAAAGTGAGTAATATCTTCAGGTTATCATCCATAACCTCAAGTACTATTGGAAGGAAAGTATCAAATTTTAAAAGGCACGGATTAGAGCTTATTGTCAAGAATGCCCTAATGGGTGGGAAAAAAAGAACTTCCTTATTACTGTTGGCCAACAGGGATGATGTGAAAGAACCTCACATTTAACGAAGAAAAATCTATAAAGCTGAGACACCAGCCTGACAACCTATGCGACAAGTTTGAGAACAATTAACCATGGCTTGAGTTGGCAATACTGCAGTTGTAAAGTACTCCACAATTAAACCTAGATCAGGAAAAAGGCCAAAGCTCAAAATGTCACTGCAGACAAGGTCTACAAAAAGCCAGGATTCACTTGGGGATTTGATTTGTCCAGTACTTCTTTTGTTCAGTTTTGCTGTTTGCTAGGATCATGACAAGCAAGAAAAAAATAGTGTGAAGGCGACAAATCAGATTAACCATAATTTTGTAGATGGAGAAGGCCAAATGGGTAAAGTGGTTGAAACCTGCTGCAATTTCTTCTGATCTTACTCACCCCTTGAAAATCAGAGGCTAAGCAGCACAGCTGGTTCACCTGCCCTTTTTGTCCCAGAAGGACTTATGTCCTGTGAAACCAGAGCATGGAACATTAAGGAGGAATATCTTTACTGATAAGAAATAACGTGAACACATACATTAGGAAACTTGCTTTGCAAGAAAAATGTTAACATTTTCATGTGTGGTCTAAATTTTTAGTAAGATATTAAATGAAATACTTATGTATTTTTCACACAATTATTTTATACAATGCTATGTTATTCCAAGGAAGACTTGTTTGGTCACCAATTTAACCAGTTAAGGAGAAGCCAGGCAAGTAGTGAGGGACAAAGGAATAAAAAGTATACTGATCAGATGGTTGAAGTCAGATGGGAGGGGTCCTTTGTATAGCACTTAGACTGGCACAGACTGGATGGCTGAATACTTTGGTTCTAAATTGCAACTTCTAAGGAAGAAAAATCAATACCTTGTAAACCACTGTGGCCATGAATTGTGGGTAGGGCTGCTGATTGGAAATAAATTCTCCAATAACTTTGTTCATCACATCTTGAGGTGGGAAGAAGTCATCAAGGAACTGTGGAAGGATGCGTGCCACAACCCTTGCCTCACAAGGGAAGCCCCTCCTGATTCTAAACAAAGAGATAGAGAGAAATTCAATTTTGTTTAATATTTATTTGTGGGATGCGGGTGTCACCAGCTAGCCAGCATTTATTGCTTATCCCTCGTTGCTCGAGAAGATGGTGGTGAGCTGTCTTCTGGAACCGTTGCAGTCTATCTGCTGTGGGTTGACCCACAATGCCATTGGGGAAGAATTCCAAGATTTTGACCCAGTAACAATGAAGGAATGGCGATATATTTTCAAATCAGGATGAGGAGTGCCTTGAAGGGGAACTTGAAGGGGGTGGTGTTCTCATGTATCTTCTACCCTTGATCTTCTAGGTGGAAGTGGCTGTGGATTAGAAGGTGCTCCCTGAGGATCTTTGGTGAACTTCTGCAGTGCATCTTGTAGATATAGTGCACACTGCTCCTGAATGTCAGTAGTGAAGGGTGTGGATGATTATCTCTAAAAATGTGCCAGAAAACCTGGACAAACCCTCCACAAATGCCTGATACTTAAATATTTTTCCCAGTGAAATATCTGATCATTCAGTATCTCAAATGCAGAAAGACAACTAAGTTAGTTCAGCATATAATAATAGGAATCTTTTCCTAAATTGGCAGGTAGAACATTTTAACAATGCATTACTTTGGTGTACATTGCACTACAGTTCAAGGATGCTGGATACATACTAGTTCATCAGCTGAGACCGCACAGAGCATTAACAGATATTCCGTGGTTGAGCTCCACAACCACCAAACCTCACCCTCAGCTCACTTGATATCCTACCATCCAGCTATATTAAAACTCATTGTGCTAATGACTACCACCATCCCAGCTATTCAATATTAATCGAAGATTAAAGTGAAGATCTTGAGGAAGACAAAAATACTAGGAAGTTTAGAGGAACAAAGGGATCCTGGGGTGCTTATCCACAGATCCCCAAAGACAGATAGGACTCTTGTCTTTATCAGTCGTAGTATAGATTACACAAGCAGAGAGGTCCTGTTAGAGCTAAGCAAAACTTTGGTTAGAACTTTGGCAGTAATCATAGAAACCAGACAGTGTGGTAAAAAAGGTTATTTGGCTTATCGAATCCACACTGAACCACCAAAGAGTATCTCATCCAGACCCAGACCCAACCCCTCCCCCCAAACCATACAACATAACCGCACATTTATTATGGCTAATCCACCGAGTTACACACCTTTGGACTGTGGGAGGAAACCTATGCAGACACAGGCAAAACATGCAAAACTCCACAAAGACAGTCACCCAAGGCTGGAACTGAACCCAGCTCCCTGGTGCTGAGGGGCAGCAGTGCTGACCACTGAGTCACCATGCTGCAGCTCTTCCAGCAGTTTGCACCTGTTTGGTCAACATGATCAATGATGCACAGTTCGGAAGGTGAAAAACTATTCAGTACATACAAGAATGCCATTACCAGTTATGGTTAGCTGAATTCAGAAACAGCACTTCTTGACCCAAAGCATATGAATACTCAATTGCTTTAGATTTTTATTCCTACAAATTCAGAAAAGCCATCTGAACAGTATTTTGTTTCTATCGACATAAAGTGACTTGTGTTGATTTCTAAAGTTAATTATAGGCAGCAAGTTCACAGAAAACATCACCATTACTTCATTATATTTTTCAAATTCATTGATTTTGGTACCGGGTGGGCCACAATTCTCACTGTGAAAGGATCTCAGCTCCTGATAGAAAGCTCTATTTTCCTTTGATGAATGTGCTATTCAGTTCACCAAGCCCTTCTATGTTGTCCACTGTTCAACAGCTAGGTCTGCACTGCAGACACCCAGCAATTGTACATGGTGTAGTATGTTTACTCAGCTGGCATATTCAACCTCATTGTATCCTGCAATGGTTAAGTCCAAAAAGTCCCAACATAAGTCTTTAGAAGGGATTCAATTTAGAGCACATGGATTAGATTGAGGGCAGCATACAGTCCAAAATTTACAGAAACAGTTTAAAAAAATCACAGGCTTGTAGCATTTAAACAAATCACCTTCTTCTACATGAAATGAGAAGAGCATCCCAAAATTTTATGCCTAGAAAATTGAAAACGCAGTACTACTGAAGTAGCAATTTAAAAAAGTCAGAATACAAAATATACTGGAATTGGAAATTAGCAGGGATTTTACAGAGTTACAGTGTTCTCTCTGAGCTGTGCAATATTGTAGCAAGCCAGGAGTTTCATGCATACCACATACAAATCAGCACATTTTAGTTACCAAACATACACGTCCACGTCAAAAAATCTGAAGGGTCAACAGAGTTCAGTGAATTAGCTACATGAAACAAAAACAAATTAGATGGTAAAGAGGTGGTCAGGCCAATGATTTGCAGCATGGTTTATGGGAAGATTTGAAAACATGGAGGAAAGTTTAACATTGAGGTGTTGATGATTGAACAGGACTTGGTGCAAGTTAGGATACAAGCAGCAGATAAGTTTAATGAAGCTACAAGACTGGGCAGGAGTTGTCGAGTCGAGAGATAACAAAGGCAGAAATAGGCATGCTTAGAGATTCTTAGATGATGGAACATAGAAGGCTATTAATTGGTGGCCTACAAAATCAGACTTTTTGAACTACCAAACTAATCCCACTCTTTCCCCATGGACCTGTAAATATTTCCCTTCATGTTTTCACCTGATTCCTTTTCAAATGTTATTAATTAATTTTCTAAATTCCCAATCATAACAATTCACTAAACAAAACAAATAATTTCTTGTTGTTTTTATGTCTTTTATCAATAGACACATTAGAGAGAGGGAAGCTCAGTGTCACACAAGTGCCAAATCTGTGAATGGTCTGATTCAGACTCAGATGGTGGACAGGAACAGAAGGAATTGTTGACGGGATGGAGCTCATGGTGGACATAAATGACAATAACTTTAGACTTCCCAATAATTCAACAAGTCTCAGCTGCAGTTAGATAGTAAGAGACCTCTAAAGGAGAGGGCACAGATCTGTGATTAAGTATCAAGGGTTACTGACTAAAAGCTTAACTTCTAAGACAGAGGAGTAGAGGTATGGCAGGCTTGGTACATGTGGGAGATACTTATTCAACAGTTAAATTTCTCATCAAACCAACAGGAATAAAAACCCCACCTGTCAAAGAGAACAGAAACCCGCTCCATTGCCACAATAACTGACTCGCTGTCTGGCACCATGCTATCCGTTTCTGAACTCCGACTTGGGCTGCTCTTTTCTTTGCCTGTTCACAGCACAAACAATTCAGAGTTACTGAAATCACATAAACATGTCTTCTTCTAAAAAAGGAAACCTGCAACTCTGACTCATTGTTTGTATAAACTTTTATTTTTGATACTTATTTAAGAAAGAAATCAAACAACAGAATTGCTTCATTTAGTTTGGAGC